>NC_067411.1:4022365-4084865 GCF_009764475.1 Pristis pectinata | reverse complement strand
GTAGAGTCAACGATAGGGTAGGTGGCCAGAGGTTGTTCCCCTTGGTTGGGTAGGTTTGTGTAGATGGGGAAGAAAGGTCGGTGTGGACATGGTGGGCTGAAGGGCCTGTTTCTGTGCTATACCGTACTGTAACTCTCTGACTCTAACTATCCCAATGAGCACAGAATGGCCACAGCACAGAAGACCTCAGACCAAGTGCTGGTAAATGGAATTAGTGCTCGATAGTTGGATAAGATAGTGGATGAGGTGGGGGTCAGTCTGGTGCGGTGCACGTGATGGGGAACTGATGTCTGGGGGGTCCAAAACACAAACAGAATCTTGACCTCACAATCTACCTCGTCATGGCCTTGCACCTTATTATCTGCCTGCACTGCACTCTCTCTGTAACTGTAACACTTTATTCTGCACTCTGTTATGGTTTTCCCTTGTACTACCTCAATGCATTGATCTGTATGGATAAGATTTCTTTATTAGTCACATGTACATCGAAACACACCTTTTGTGTAGAGTGTTCTGGGGGCAGCCCGCAAGTGTCGCCACGCTTCCGGCGCCAACATAGCATGCCCACAACTTCCTAATCCGTACGTCTTTGGAATGTGGGAGGAAACTGGAGCATCCGGAGGAAAACCACGCAGACACGAGGAGAACGTACAAACTCCTTACAGACAGCAGCGGGAATTGAACCCGGGTCACTGACGCTGTAATAGCGTTACGCTAACCGCTACACTACCTTGCATTGGAATGATGGGCTGAAGGGCCTATTTCTGTGCTGTACAATTCTGTGAAGCCCACCAAGGTGGAACTAATCTTCAGAATGAAAAATAATTGTTCAGCCAACAGCAACAACTCTTCAGAACTAATCGTGGAGTTATACAGCATAGAAACAGGCCTTCAACCCACCGTGTCTAGACCATCAGGTCTATCTACACCAATCCCACTTGCCTGCATTAATTCCATCAATACCCTGCTCATTCAACTACCTGTTCAGATGCCTCTTGTTACTGTTCCTTCCTCCACCACCACCTCTGGCAGCTCATGGGCAGGCACGGTAGTGTAGCGGTTAGCGTAATGCTTTACAGCGCCGGTGACCCAGGTTCAATTCTGGCCACTGTCTGTAAGGAGTTTGTACATTCTCTCCGTGTCTGCGTAGGTTTCCTCCGGGTGCTCCGGTTTCCTCCCACATTCCAAAGACGTACAGGTTAGGAAGTTGTGGGCGTGCTATGTTGGCGCCGGAAGCATGGCGACACTTGTGGGCTGCCCCCAGAACACTCTATGCAAAAGGTGCATTTCACTGTGTGTTTCGATGTACATGTGACTAATAAAAATATCTAATCATTGCAGATACCAACTACTCTGTGTGTGGAAAAACTTACCCCTCAGATCCACTTTAAACATCCCCCCTCACCTTAAACCTACGCCCTCTTGTTTTTGATACCCCTACTGTAGGAAAAAGATTCTGCCTCTCTACGCTGTCTGTGCCTCTCATAACCTTATACATTTCTGTCAGGTCACCCCTCAGCCTCCATCGTTCCAGGGAAAACCAGCTCAGCCTTTCCAATATCTCTCCACCAAAGTCCTCCGGTCCTGGCGAAGACACCAGAGACCACAGATGCTGGAATCTGGAGCCACAGACAAGCTGCTGGAGGAACTCAGCGGGTCGAGCAGCATCTGTGGGAGGTGGGGAATTGTCGACGTTTTGGGTCGCAGCCCTGCTGCAGGACTGAGAGTGGATCCTATCAAGCTCCTGGTGAATTTCCTCTGCACCCTCTTCAGTGCAGCCACATCCTGTAGTGTGGTGACCAGAACCGCACACAGTGCCCCAGGGTTTTGTAAAGTTGCAACATAACGTCCCAACTATTACAGTCTGTGCCCCAACATGTGAAGGTAAGCTTACCGTATGGAAATGGAGACAAAATTTGGGGGCATCCAAATTTGACGAGTGTGTTCAACAGTGGATGAGGTGGGGGTCAGTCTGGTGCGGTGCACATGATGGGGGACTGACGTCTGGGGGGTCCAAAACACAAACAGAATCTTGACCTCACAATCTCCCTCATTATGGCCTTGCATCTTATTGTCTGCCTGCACTGCACTTTCTCTATAACTGCATTCTGTTATTGTTTTCCCTTGTACTACCTCAACGAATTGATCTGTATGGATAAGATAAGATTTCTTTATTACTCACATGTACATTGAAACACACAATGAAATGCATCTTTTGCGTAGAGTGTTCTGGGGGCAGCCCGCAGGTGTCGCCACGCTTCCGGCGCCAACACAGCATGCCCACAACTTCCTAACCCGTACGTCTTTGGAATGTGGGAGGAAACCGGAGCACCCGGAGGAAACCCACGCAGATATGGGGAGAACGTACAAACTCCTTACAGACAGCGGCAGGAATTGAACCCGGGTCGCCGGCGCTGTAATAGCGTTACGCTAACCGCTACACTACCGTGCCTGCCATCTACTTTATGCAAGACAAGTTTTTCACTGTACCTCGGTACAAGTGACAATAATAAACCAATTCCAATACCAGAACCCCACCATCAAGAAGGCAGCATCCATCATTAAGGACCCTCACCACCTGGGACACACCAATACCAATTTTGGGAAGTCAGATAGTTGGAGGACAAAGTTAGCAAATGTTGGGTCATTAAGGAATGTTGATGGACAGAGGGACGTCGGGGTCCAAGTCCATTGTTCCCTGAAAGGGGCAACACGGTGGATAGGGTGGTGAAGAAGGCACATGGCATGTTTGCCTTCATAGGTCAGGCCATAGAATATAGAAGTTGGGGGATACATTGCAACTTCACAGAACACTGCAAGGTCGACTGAGGAATCGAGGTAAGGTCAGAGATGTCAGTGGGACCGGAAGTCCCTGCCAGATTGGCAGCGAGCGAGGAGTATAAAAAGGGAGCCAAGTAGAGTGGAAGTGGCCATTTTGAGAAGGGCAGTTGAGGTCAAGTTGTAGGCTTTGGTGAGGAGGGTGTGTGGTGAGCAGGTAAGGTCATCTTCTTCTCTTTCTTCGTATCTTCATTAGTCACATGTACATCGAAACACACAGTGAAATGCATCTTTTGTGTAGAGTGTGCTGGGGGCAGCCCACAAGTGTCACCACGCTTCCAGCACCAACATAGCACGCCCACAACTTCCTAACCCGTACGTCTTTGGAATGTGGGAGGAAACCGGAGCACCCGGAGGAAACCCACGCAGACACGGGGAGAACGTACAAACTCCTTACAGACAGCGGCCGGAATTGAACCGGGGTCGCTGTCGCTGTAATAGCGTTATGCTAACTGCTACACTGCCGTGCCTGCCCTGACTGGAGGTAAACGTTTTGGTTTATTATCACTGATGTATGTCGTGAAATGTGTTGTTTTGCGGCAGCAGTACAGTGCAGGACACAAAAGTCACTCTAAGTTACAAAATAATGCGAAAGAGGAATAACGAGGTAGTGTTCATGGGGTCATGGACCGTTCAGAAATATGATGGCGGAGGGGAAGAAGCTGTTCCTGAATTGTTGAATGTGGGTCTTCAGGCTCCAGTACCTCCTCCCCGATGGTAGTAAAGAGAAGAGGGCATGTCCTGGGTGGTGAGGGTCCTTAATGATGGATGCCGCCTTCTTAAGGCACCGCCTCTTGAAGATGTCCTCGATGCTGGGGAGGGTTGTGCCCGCGATGGAGCTGGCTGAGTCTACAACCCTGTGCAGCCTCCACTTCGATCCTGCACTTGGAGCTTCCAAAGGATAAGGAGACCAGGGTACATTTCTGCCGCAGGATATTGGAGATCAGGGGCAGCTATGCTCCTCATAGTTTTGTACACCTCCATCCCCAACCCCCCTCAGCCACTCCATTCCAGGGAGAACAGACCCAACCCCTCCAGTCTCTCCTTGTAACTGAAACATTCCATTCCAAACAACATCCCAGGGAATCTCATCTGCAACCTCTCCAGTGATATCAGATCCTTCCTGTGGTGTGGTGACCAGAACTACACGCAGTACTCCAGCTGTGGTCTGTTTTTATAGGGATGGGAACATAACCTCCTTGCTCTTGTGCTCAGTGCCCCGGTATTGAAGGTCAGTGTCCTGTCTGCCTTCTACCTCTGCTGCCACTGTCAGGAATCTCCAGACTTGTCCACCGAGGTCCTTCTGTCCCTGGTGTCCTACCATTCACGGTGTTGGCTAGGCGGGGTATTGGAGGTGAATGATAAACTGTGATGGCATGAGGGGTGTGGGAATTTCTCCCGGATGGTCCGGTTTCCTCCCACGTTCCAACAGTGTGGGCTTGGGTTACTTGCCCACTGTACGTTGCCCCTTAGAATAGGTGGGTGCTGGGCGAAATCAGATGGAGCTCGTGGGCATGTGAGAGAGATTAGTCTGCAGGGACCTAGGTGAGAAGGTTCTGAGAGCCAGAATGGACTCGATGGACCAAATTGCTTACGCTATGTGAAGTAAAAACAGAGAACTTTTGGAACAGAGAACATAGAACAGTACAGGCCCTTCTGCCCATCATGTGGATGGAGTTCAATCCGGAGAAGTGTGAGGTGGTACACTTTGGAAGGACAAACTCCAGGGCAGATAACAAAGTTAATGGCAGGATTCTGGGCAGTGTGGAGGAGCAGAGGGATCTGGGGGTCCATATCCACAGGTCACTGAAAGTTGCCTCATAGGTGGACAGGGTAGTTAAGAAAGCTTATAGGATGTTAGCTTTCATAAGTCGAGGGATCGAGTTTAAGAGCCGCGAGGTAATGATGCAGCTCGACAAAACTCTGGTTAGACCACACTGTGTCCAGTTCTGGTCACCTCATTATAGGAAGGATGTGGAGGCGTTGGAAAGGCTGCAGAGGAGATTTACCAGGATGCTGCCTGGTTTGGAGAGTATGGATTGTGAGGAGAGACTAAGGGAGCTGGGGCTTTACTCTTTGGAGAGGAGGAGGATGAGAGGAGACGATAGAGGTGTACAAAATATTAAGAGGAATAGATAGAGTAGACAGCCAGCGCACCAATGCTCAATACAAGAGGGCATGGCTTTAAGGTAATAGGTGGGAAGTTCAAGGGAGATATCAGAGGAAGGTTTTTTTACCCAGAGAGTGGTTGGGGCATGGAATGCGCTGCCTTGGGCGGTGGTGGAGGCAGGTACATTGGTCAAATTCAAGAGATTACTAGACAAGCATATGGAGGAATTTAAAATAGAGGGAAATGTGGGGGGAAGGGGTTAGATAGTCTCAGGTGAGGTTTAAAGGTCGGCACAACATTGTGGGCCGAAGGGCCTGTATTGTGCTGTACTGTTCTATGTTGTATGTTCTATGTCTGTGCCAGCCATGGTGCCAAATTAAAATAAATCCATTCTGCCCACATATGATCCACACCCCTCCATTCCCTGCACATTCATGTGTCTATCTAAGAGCCACTTAAACGCCACCATCGTATCTGCTTCCACCCCCACCCCTGGCAGCCCGTTCCAGGCACCCACCATCCCTGTGTAAAAAAAATCCCCCACACATCTTAAACTTTCCCTCTCTCACCTTAAAGCTATGTCCTATAGAATTCAACATTTCTACCCTGAGAAAGGATCTGACCATCTCCCCTATCTATGCCTCTCATGATTTTATAAACCTCTATCAGGTCTCCCCTCAGCCTCCACCGCTCCAGAGAGAACAACCCAAGTTTTTCCAACCTCTCCTTACAGCTTGTACTCTCTAATCCAGGCAGCATCCTGGTGAACCTCTTCTGCACCCTCTCCAAAGCCTCCACATCCTCCCTGTAACGGGGCGACCTCTCAGGGTGAAAAACACGATGGTGCTGGAGGAACTCAGCAGGCCAGGAAGCATCCGCGGAGGAAAGCAGGTGGCCAACGTTTCAGGTCAGGACCCTTCTTCAGGACCTCTCAGGATGTCTGGTACCAACCTGGGTCAGTGGGTCATCTGTGAGCCCAGTGATGGGGCTGTGTCTCTCGTGCAGTGCTGGGGGAGTGCCACCCTGCCAGAGGTGCCGTCCTTTAGGTGAGACTGTAGGTCCCAGATTCCCCCTCGGCTGGCGGGCACAGAGTTCCCCCCCCGGGGACTGACCAATAATTATCCCTCGGGCGACATCACAGCGTCGCTTCACTGGAGTCTGTGGGAGCTTGCTGTGCACCCTGCGGTCGTACTGTGACCTCACTGGCTGTAAGAGAAACTTCCCAAGTCCTGGATAAACACAAGCATGTTTTTCTTTACCCCCTCTCCCACTGCTGTCCTAGGTCTCAGTCACAGTCTGACAGGAAATCTGTACTTAATGTGATTCACAGAAGGTGCTTTGCATTGGGCTGGCCCCTTTCCCTTTAATTTGCATTTAAAGGGACCATGCACAGACTGGTCAGTTATTTTCTCTTCTTAAAAGTACTCTGTAGTTGTTCTTTCCCCTAAATGTGCCACACACTGGTCAAGTGCAAACCCTTAACGCTTCAACATTTTTTGTTGTACAACATAAAATAAAGAGGATTCCCAGCAAGACTAATCACATCCCCAAATCGTTTCACACACAGTGAAGGGCTTCAGGGCAAACTGAGATTCCAAAAGGTGTTGGACACTTGAACACATTCTTTGTGTTTTTTTAATCTCAATAAGCCACAAAAGAGTGGCAAAAGCTTGGTTTGCAACACCTTTGGAAGCTAAAAGAGAGGCAATACACTGAAGTTCGAACACCACCAATGTATAGAGCCGATAACACGATGAATGCACAGATTGAACAACACCACGACTGTGAAGAATCCCCAGCACTGCTGTTTTGTCTTTCTTGTATTTTTATTTATGAAAAAAACTTTATTTTGAAATTAAAAAAATAAGGCAAAAATCTGATCCCTGTTCAAAGACAAGTTTGGAACAAATGTCCAGCTGTAAAGTTGGACAGCTAGTTTAGAAATATCCATTTGTAGTTTCCCCTGAGCATAAGTGCTGGCTCTTTTAAAAGAAACCTCTTCCAGCCCAGTAAATGGCTTTAATTTACTAATGAGTTCTCCTCAAATAGATTTAGACGGGGACTTCAGTGTCTGTTCAAAGGGAACTTTCAAAGCCTCAATTTGAGTGGGCGATGTTGCTTTAAATGTTCGTCTAGCTACTCTAATGTTAGCCTGATGGGGCTTCATCTGGACTTCCCTTACATCAGCACCAGATTAAATTTATCTCCTTAGCAGTTGGATCTCTCTCTCTCTCTCTCTCTCTCTCTCTCTCCTTCTGGAGAAACTGCCCTCGACTGGAGAGAGACCCAGGGAGGAGATAACACAGTCTGAAACTTCGGTGAGCTGCTGAGTCCTTGCTCTTTCTTCGGACTTTGCTTCCCATTTCTTTCCCTCCCGGATTCTGCAGGAACCAGTTGCTTGCTCCCTCTGGGACCCCCGTCCTGTAATCCGCCTCCCCTGCTGGAGATTCCTGGCCCCCTTGGGCTTCTCAGATCCAGATCCTGAGGCGACGCCGAGCTTCTCGCCGGCTCCCTCCCCCGCCTCTCTCTCTCTCTCTCCCCTGTCTCGGGATGGGTGCCCGGACCGGATCATGGCATTGGCTGCCCCTGCTTCTCCTGGTCCTCTTCTCTGGGCAGGTGGCAAACTCCAGGCAGGACAGGACATCGCTGCGGAGGCCAGGTAGGACAGAGCCCTCGGGCAGCGCGGTGGATGTGTGGACACCCCCTCCCCCACTTATGGGCTTCCTGAGAAGAGGGCGAGGGAGGGAACATAGAACATGGAACAGTACAGCACAGGAACAGGCCTTTCAGCCCAAAATGTAAGATAAGATAAGATTTCTTTATTAGTCACATGTACATCGAAACACACAGTGAGATGCATCTTTTGCATAGAGTGTTCCGGGGGGCAGCCCGCAAGTGTCGCCACGCTTCTGGCGCCAACATAGCATGCCCACAATTTTCTAACCTATACGTCTTTGGAATGTGGGAGGAAACCGGAGCACCCGGAGGAAACCCACGCAGACACGGGGAGAACGTACAAACTCCTTACAGACAGCGGCGGGAATTGAACCAGGGTCGCTGGTGCTGTAAAGCATTACGCTAACTGTTACACTACTGTGCTGCCCTCATTTGTGCTGAATTAAACTAACTCTCTTCTGCCTGCACATGATCCACATCCCTCCATCCCCTGCACATCCATGTGCCTATCTAAGAGCCTCTTAAACCCCTCTACTGTATCTGCCTCCACCCTCACCCCTGGCAGCGCATTCCAGGCACCCACCGCTCTGTGTGTGTGTGAAAAAGAACTTGCCCCACACATCTCCTTTAAACATTCCCCCTCTCACCTTAAATGCATTGTCTCTATTATTTGACATTTCAATCCTGGGAAAAAGATACCGGCTGTCTACTCCATCTGTGCCTCTCATAATCTTACAAACCTCTATCAGGTCTCCCCTCAGCCTCCGCCGCTCCAGAGAGAAGAACCCCAAGTTTGTCCAACCTCTCCTTATAGCGCATGCCCTCTAAACCAGGGTGGAGGCAGAGATCTTGGGATCATCCCATTCCCAGTGCAAGAGCATAGAACATGGAACAGTACAGCACAGGACGGGCCCTTCAGCCCACCATGTTGAGCAAAGGGCAACTGTCCCGTTGCTGGGGGATCAAACCATCCAGGTGATATGGTGGGGGCAAGGGGATGTCAAGGTGCTCTGGGCAGCAGGAGGTGATGGCCAGTGGGACTCCCTGTCCGTCCCCCCCATTTGGCTGCTCGGCCACAGAGTGCCTCACACCAACCCTTCAGAAATCAGGTTGGGTACGGGGTTATAGTTATGGTGACCAGCCTGACTGACCTCTGACCCCCGAGGGCAATGGGTGCAAACCACCAGGCCGCACACCTGCCTGTGTCCTTTGGGATCCAACCTCACTGAACCAGGGTAGTTGGGGAGGGCGGAGAGGTGGAGTGAAGCCTCTCCAGGGACAGAGAGAGGGAAGGGAAGGAGGAAGGTGCGAGTCACATGAGGGAGAACTGAGTGGAGGGAAGGCAAGGGAGATGGGAGGGAGATAGAGCTGGAGGAGAGAACAGGTGGAGAGGTCGGGATGGGGGATGGAGTGAGAGGTGAGGAGTGGAGAGGAGAGAGAGATGGGAGGGAGATGGACTGAGAACGAGAGGATGAATCGGAATTGGTTTATTATTGTCGCTTGTACTGAGGTCCAGTGAAAAACTTGTCTTGCCATAACGAGGTAGATTGTGAGCTCAGGAGTCCATCGAGAGGCAGAGAACAGAATGGAGATTACTGGGAACATTCCTTCCAAAGTCAGATTACATTCCATGCCTGGGTTACCAACAGTTCTGATTTTATAGATAAGAGTCACAGGGTCATACAGCAAGGAAACTGGACCTTTGGCCCAACTCGTCCATGCTGACCACGGTCCCCTGGAAGCTAGTCCCATGTCCAAAAGACAATTTTGTCCATTAGTTGGAAAATACACAAACTCGCTCGATACGGTAACCACGCCTGCAGAGTGCTGGAATGACCGGCATCAATCATCTGATAAGAAAGAACAATGACTAGAAGCTGGGAGAGAGAGGAAACTAGTCCTGCTGTTCGTGGGAATGAGTGTGTGGATGTACGTCGGACTATTGAACTTAATTATAATGTGGAAGTTCGATCGTACGTAGGGGTGTCTGTACGTCAGGAGTTCATAACCCTGGATAGATTCCACCCTGGGACTTTGTTTGGAAAGATTCTTCTCACGGTCACCAACAGCTCCTTGGGGATCAGAGCTGATCGACCAAGGTGGGCTGCAAGGGCACTGAAGGGATGAGGGCCGGGTGGTCTCCCAGTCACTCTCCCAGCTCACGTTCTGTGGTTCTCCTTGGGTCAGAGGCAGTGAGGGTGTTGGCTGAGCCCTCGGTCCCAGCTGAGATGCTTGTCCCAGCTCGGTGCAGACTCAGGACAGCTGGTGACAAACAGGAAGTTTACAAGCAGGATTAGCTGTTGCGGTCTCAGCATTCCAGGTCCATTAACTAGTAGCTAAACCCACGGCAGATCGTTGGAGCAGTCTTGGGCCGTCTCCCCCGACAACCTCCCCCACCCACCACACCATCTCTGTTACATTCTCTCTCTCTGTCTCCCTGTCTCTTGCACCCACTCTCTCTCTCTCTCATTCTCTCTTACTTTCACCTGTCTCCCTTTTTCCCTCTCTGTCTTCCCTCTCCTCCGTTTCCCTACCTCTCTCTCTCTCCTCCTCTCTGTTTCATTCTCTGTCTCTTCCCTCCCTCCCCTCTCTCTCTCTGTGTCTCCCTCACACACACTATGCCATTCTCTCTCCCTTCCCCCCATTCCCTCCCTCCTGCCCTTTCCCATCCTCTCTCCTTCCCCCCGTCCCTTCCTCCCCCCCCCCCCCCTCCTCCTTTCCATCATGGTCCCTCCCCACCGATCCACCCTCCACCTCTGTCCCTCCCCCTCTCCCCACCCCACCCCTCCCTGGGAACAGCCTGTGGGAGTTATCCTGGGGTCAGGAGCTCAGCTGGAGCTCTGGGATTACAGCGGAGGCTCAATATTCCGGCCCAGTTTTTAAGGAAGTGGCAAGGCTGGGAAGATGAAGGCGGATGGAGTTTGGTAGTCGGAGACCCTGGGCACGTGGGGTGGCTGGTGCTGAGTCTCTGTGATGGAAGTGTTTGATGAGAGCACTGCTTTACAACTGATCTTCACATAAATTAGTCTGCAACCATTTATTTAAAAGTTGAATTTAGTTAAATGAACACAGAACACAGAACATCGACCAGTACAGCACAGGAACAGGCCCTTCAGCCCACCATGTTGTGCCGAACTAATTAAGCTAATGATGCCTAATCCCTTCTGCCTGCACGTGGTCTATATCCCTCCACTCTCAGCACATTCATGTTCCTATCTAAGAGCCTCTTAAACACCTCTATTGTATCTGTCTCCACCACCTCCCGAGGCAGCCCGTTCCAGGCACCCACCGCTCTCTGTGTAAAAAAACTTGCCCCGCACATCCGCTTCGAACTTACCCCCTCTCACCTTAAATGCACGCCCTCTGGTATTAGACATTTCCACTATGTCCCTCATGATTTTATAAACCTCCATAAGGTCACCCCTCAGCCTCCTTCGCTCCAGGGGAAACAGTCCCAGCCTGTCCAGTCTCCCCTTATAACTCAAACCCTCCAGTCCCAGTAACGTCCCCGTGAATCTGTTCTGCCCCGTCTCCAGCTTCATCACGTCCCTCATAGCAGGGTGAGCAGAACTGAGATGACTGTAGGTGTGGGTGTTGTCGGCCCGTCCCTGGTGGTGAATGGGTTCCGGTGGGGTGGGTGACACTGTACACCACCTCCCGGTATCTAGCCTCCTCCTCCTTAACCCGTGTCTTCTCCGGGTCAGATCGACCGAGTCCACCTCAGGATGTGCAGCTGGAAGCCCTGAACTGTACGGCCTTCCGAGTCCGATGGAAAACTCCGCGGAGGCACAGCAGAGTCACCGGATACATGGTAATATGAGCAGCATTCTGGGGTCTGGGGAGGAGCTGGCTGGGTTTGTGTTGGGAATTGAGGTATCTCAATATGATGGGCGTCCAATGTTCCCTTCCTATCCAGGAGGAAGGGAGATGCCTTTGGCTATTGGCCTGGGCTCTGGCCACAGATGGGGAGCCAATGGTCACTGTTGGCTCTGGCCACAGATGGGGAACCAATGGTCAGTGCCCTGGGCTCTGGGCACAGATGGGGAGCCAATGGTCACTGCCCTGGGCTCTGGCCACGATCAATAAATTGACAACAGTCTTGAGGATCGGACTTTGGCCCATCTCCTGGACTGGAGGTACAAGAAGTCCTGGTCACTGCCTTGCTGGTTTGGAGCTCTGGTTATTGTAGTCCCCTGCCTGGGGGATGGTCCGGGCGTGGGGATGGGGTTGGTTCCTGTAAGGGAGGGAAGGGCTGGTGGTGGGGGTAGGGTGCTAGAAGATTGGAACCTGCTGGGTAACGTTACCCCTCTAACTCTGGATGTGTTGTTCCCATTGACCAGGTCCTGTACGCGGAGGTGAAGAACAACCGTGGGTCCTTGCCCAAGAGAACTCAAGATCTGGTGCTTAACCTGAAGAACCGCAGCGGGGTTAGTACTTGGGCGCTGGGAATCGCCGGACACCCGTGTTCTTTGGGGGCAGTCTGTTGGAAGCAAAACCTCAGGATATGGGGGATGCAGCCAAGCTCGGGAAAGGTCTAGAGCAACAAACAAGCTACTGGAGGAACTCAGCGGGTCGAACAGCACCTGTTGTGGGGGGGAAGACGTTTTGGGTGGAGACCCTGCATCAGGGCTGAGAGTGGAGAGGGGAGATGGACGGTGTGAAGAGGTGAAGGGAGGGGTGAGACAGGGGCTGGTAGGTGATTGGTGGACTGAGGAGGGGTGAAGGGTGATGGGGAGGTGTAGCAAAGTGGGGGGGGGAGAGGGGCAGATGAAGGTGGAGACGGTCGCAGGAGGGAGATAAGTAGGAACACAAAGGGTTCCCAGTGATAAGTAAAGGAGGTGAGAGTGAGAACCATTAGAGGAGAGGTGTGTGGCAGGGGAAACCAGGAACATATGGGTGGTGGTGTGGGGGGAACTGTGGGTGAACTGTGTGTGTGTACACAGAACACAGAACATAGAACACTACAGCACAGTACAGGTCCTTCGGCCCACAATATTATGCTGACATTTTATCCTGCTCTAAGATCTATCCAACCCTTCCCTACCACATAGCCCCCCATTTCTCTATCATTCATGTGTCTATCTAAGAGTCTCTTAAATGTCCCTAATGTATCTTCCCCCACAACCTCTGCCGGCAGTGCGTCCCACACACCCACCACTCCCTGTGTAAAAAACTTACCTCTCACATCTCCCTTATACCTTCCCCCAATCACCTTAAAATTATGTCCCCTCGTGTTAGCCATTGTCGCCCTGGGAAAAAGTCTCTGACTGTCCACTCGATCTATGCCTCTTATCACCTTGTACACCTCTAGCAAGTCACCTCTCAACCTCCTTCTCTCCAAAGACAAAAGCCCGAGCTCACTCAACCTATCCTCATAAGACGCGTAGTGGGTGGATGGAGCCAGGAGGGGGAGGGGGGTGAAGATGGGCGATGGGGGGGCTGGAGGGGGTCTGTGGGAAAAGGAAAAAAATAGGGATACTGGAGGAGGAAGGGAAGGAGAGAGAGAGGGGGGGGAGCAGGGGCAGGAAACCAGAGGTGAGGGTTATCTGAAACTGGAGAAGTCAGTGTACAAACCATTGCTCCAGGTTCCAGCATCAACAGACTCTTGTGTCTCCTGAGGAAAATTTTCCTTTGACGGAGACACGAGAGAGACTGCGGATACGGGAACCTGCAGCAACACACACAAAATGCCGGAGGAACTCAGCGGGTCGGGCAGCATCTGTGGAGGGAAGTGGACAGTTGACGTTTCGGGTCGAGACCCTTCATCTAGACTGGAGAGATAGAGGGGAGGTGGCCGGTATAAAGAGGCGAGGGGGAGGGGATGGGGCAGGAGCTGGCAGGTGATGGGTGGATCCAGGTGAGGGGGAGTGATGGGCAGATGGGGGGAGGGGAGAGAGGGAGGAGTGGGAATGGCGTCAGAAGCTGGGAGGTGATAGGTGATTGTGACAAAGGGCTGAAGATGATGGAATTTGATAGGAGAGGAAGGTGCAGCCTGGAATAACGGGAGGGAGGTGGGGAGGGGAACCGGTGGGAGGAGCGTGTGGGTGAGGGGCAGACAGAGGGGGTGCAGTTGGGATAAAACATCGGGTGATGGGGCTGGTGGGTCAGGAGGAGAGTGAAGAGAGAAAGATGGACGGAGGGGGACCGGTCAGCGGAAGTTTGGGAATTCGATGTTGGTGCTGCCAGGTTTGAGACTGCCCGGGCGGAACACGAGGTGATGTTCCTCTAGTTTGTGTTTAGCCTCGACTTGGCAGTGGAGGAGGCCGAGGACAGACATGTCGGTGTGGGAATGGGAAGTGGAATTGAAATGGCCGGCCACCGGGAGATCCCCGCTGCTCCGGCGGACGGAGCGAAGGTGCTCGACAAAGCGGTCACCCAGTCGGCGTCGGGTCTCACCGATGTAGGGGAGGCCGCACCTGGAGCACCGGGTGCAATAAATGGGCACAGCTGCACTTCCGTCCTCACCCTATCCCCCCACCACCCCTCCTCCCGGTAGAACAGGGATATAGCTCCCCTTGTCCCCACCTACCACCCCACCAGCCTCCCATTCTCAGCAGCTTCCGCCATCTCCAATGGGATCCCAGCACCGGGCACATCTTCCCCCCCATGTCTCCTCTCGGCTTTCCGCAGGGATCGATCTCTCCGTGACTCCCTTGTCCACTCGTCCCTCCCCACCGAACCCCCTCCAGGCACTCTCCCCTGTAACCGTGCTGTCACACCTGCCCCTACACCTCCTCCCTCACCACCACCCAGGGCCCCAAACAGTCCTTCACATGTGAATCCATCGGAGTCATTTATTGTACCCCGCTTTTCCCTCTCCTCTCTCCTCCTGATCCACCTGTGCCCGTCACCCTCTCTCTCTCCCCTCCCCCTCCCTCTCATCACCCACACACCCCTCCCTCCAGTTCCCCTCCCCACCTCCCTCCCTCTACTCCAGGCTCCACTGTCCTCTCCTATCAGATTCCATCATCTTCAGCCCTTTGTCACTTCCACCCATCACCTCCCAGCTTCTGTCGCCGTTCCCACTCCCCCCTCCTCCCTCTGCCCTTCACCTGGATCCACCTATCACCTGCCAGCTCTTGTCCCACCCCCTCTCTCCACCCCTTTACACTGACTATCTCCCCTCTACTCTTCCAGTCCAGGTGAAGGGTCTCGACCCGAAACGTCGACGGTCCATTTCCCTCCACAGATGCTGCCTGACCCGCTGAGTCCCTCCAGTGTTTTGTGTGTGTTTCTTCTGATGGTAATCCACGGAGTTCTCTGTCACAGACCACTTCATGGACAGATTGTATTTTCCTCTCTCAACTTGCATTAGTGTCGATGTGTTTATTTAGTTATGTAACTTCTGTATAATTTATGTTAATTTACATTTAAGTCACCTGATGTTTGACGTGTTTATAATGTACCGTGCTGATGCAAAAACCTAATTTTCATGGCATTTATACCCTGGTGTGTATGCCCATGACAATAAACTTCAACTTGAATATATTCATGAAGAAGATAGACGTAGTCTTAAGGCTAAAGGGAAGTCAAAAGTCAAAGTTGAGTTTATTGTCAGACGCACAAGTCCATGTGTGTACAGGTGCAATGAAAAACTTACTTGCAGCAGCATCGCAGACACAGAGCATCAGATAAGCAGCATTCCCAAGAAAAACATACATTAAACATTAAATGTGCACAATTATTACAAGAAAGAAAACACAATCAGAACAAACAAAAAGTCCATTTTAGTGCAAAGTGATCAGAGTGGTCACAGTGTTGCTAAACTGCAGTGATTAGGGTTGTGCTGGTTAATTCAAGAACCAAATGGTTGAAGGGAAGTAGCTGTTCCTGAACCTGGTGGTGTGGGACTTCAGGCTTCTGTACCTCCTGCCCGATGGGAGCTGTGAGAAGATGGCATGGCCCGGATGGTGGGGATCTTTGATGATGGATGTTGCCTTCTTGAGGCAGCACCTCCTGTAGATACTCCCGATGGTGGGGAGGGATGTGCCCGTGGTGTATTGGGCAGAGTCCACTACTCTCTGCAGCTGGACCAGGAGGTATGGGGAGGAGGTGGGAACAAGGATGTGAGGTGGGTGATTGGCCATGATGGAGCAGTTCTGAAGAGCTTAATGACCTCTTGCTCCTATATACTATGTTCCTGTCCTCAGCGGGGAGTCTGAACATGGTTGTAATTTATATTCCTCTCTTGCAGGATCAGACGAAGGATCTACAACCCTATGTAAGTACCGTTGAAACCCCCAAGTCTGTGCTCGAGCCCTTTCTGTTGGATTGGCTGTTGACGGCCATTTTGGTCTCAGGCTCAGCCTCCTGCCTGTGGTCTCACCTTCCAACCACGACAAACCCAGCCTCATCCAAGTCCCTGATTCCCAGGAACTAACTCCATGGCCTGGCTCTTCCCCAGCACCAGTCTCGGTCGATCAGAATGCCAGCCTAAGGCTACCTACCAGCCCCTGCTGTGACATTGGGCCAAGGTGCACCAATGGACACAATAGCCTGGTGGCCAGGCCTGGGCAGCTCATTTAGTCCCAGGCTGACCCAGAGTCCCCAAAACTTTTGTGTCTCCACGGGGAACACCAGTCGAACCTGGAGAGCTGTCGGGTAGAGTAAACACACAAAATCCTCTTCACACCACATACACTCCCTCGCCGCATCGATCGGCTCCCAGGCCGACAAGATCTCCTGCTAACAAACAGATTCCGTTTTTTCAAACGTCCACAAATCGATTTTGTCAGTGAGTCGGATAATACAACAAGACAAATCGATATGGTAATGACATTTTGGCGGTGGTTTTCCTTCCTTTTCAGAAGGAGATTTGTTTAGTGATTACAGCTGCGACATCTGCCTGGTGTATTTTGCAGTGTACATTCCGCTGGAGATTTTTCAGTGTACATTTTACTGGTTTATTTTTTATTCTACATTCCCTGCTGTATTTTTCATTGTACATTCCCCAGTTGTATTTTGCAGTGTGCATTCCCTGGTGTATTTTGCCGTGTATATTCCCTGGTGTATTTTGCCGTGTATATTCCCTGGTGTATTTTGCCGTGTACATTCCGTGGTGCATTTTGCAGTGTACATTCTCCTGGCATATTTTGCTCTGTACATTCCTGTGGGGCATTTTGCAGTGTACATTCCCCTGGTGTATTTTGCAGTGTACATTCTCCTGGTGTATTTTGCAGAGTATATTCCCCTGGTTTATTTTGCAGTGTACATTCCCCCAGTACGTTTTGCAGTGCACATTCCTCTGGTGTATTTTGCAGTGTACACTCCCCTCGTGTAGTTTGCAGTGTACATTCCTGGGTTTCTTTTACACTGTATATTCCCCTGGTGCATTTTACAGTGTACATTCCCCTGGTGTATATTGCAGTGTACATTCCCCTGGTTTATTTTGCAGTGTACATTCCCCCAGTATATTTTGAAGTGTACATTCCACTGGTGTATGTTTCAGTGCACATTCTCCTGGTGTATTTTGCACTGTACATTCCCCTGCTATCTTTTGCACTTATATTCTCATGGTTCATTTTGCAGTGTACAGTCCCCTGGTATATTTCACAGTGTACATTCCCTGGTGTATTTTGCAGTGCACATTCTCCTGGTGTATCTTGATCTGTACATTCCTGTGGTGTATTTTGCAGTGGACATTCCCCTGGTGTAGTTTGCATTGCACATTCCACTGGTTTAGCTTTCAGTGTACATTTCCCTGGTGTATTTTGCACTGTAAATTCCCTGGTGTATTTTACAATGTACATTCCCCAGGTGTAATTTGCAGTGTACATTCCCTTGGTGTATTTTACAGTGTACATTCCCCTCATGTATATTGCAGTGTACATTCCCCTGGTGTATTTTGCAGTGTACATTCCTAGGTATATTTAGCAGTGTACATTTCCCTCGTGTATTTTGTAGTGCACATTCCCAGGTGTAATTTTTTGTGCGCATTTCCGTTATATATTTTGTAGTGTACATTCACTTGGTGTATTTTGCAGTGTACATTCGCCAGGTATATTTTGCACTGTACATTCCCCCGGTGTGTTTTGCTGTGTACATTCCCCTGGTGTGTTTTTCAATGTACATTCCACTGGTTTATTTTTCAGTGTACATTCCCCTGGCGTATTTTGCAGTGTACATTCCCCTCATGTATATTGCAGTGTACATTCCCCAGGTGTATTTTGCAGTGTACATTCCCTTCGTGTATTTTGCAGTGTACATTCTCTGTTGTATTTTACAGTGTACATTCCCCTGGTGTATATTGCAGTATACACTCCCCAGGTGTATTTTGCAGTGTACATTCCCTTGGTGTATTTTGCAGTGTACATTCCCCTCGTGTATTTTGCAGTGTACATTCTCTGTTGTATTTTGCAGTGTACATTCGCCAGGTATATTTTGCACTGTACACTCACCTGGTGTGTTTTGCTGTGTACATTCCCCTGGTGTGTTTTGCAGTGCACATTCCCCTGGTGTATTTTTCACTGTACATTCCACTGGTTTATTTTTCAGTGTACATTCCCCTAGTGCATTTTGCACTGTAAATTCCCCTGGTGTATATTGCAGTGTACAGTCCCCTGGCGTATTTTGCAGTGTACATTCCCCTGGTGTATTTTGCAGTGTATATTCTCTATTGTATTTTGCACTGTACATTCCCCTCTTGTATTTTGCAGTGTACATTCCCCTCGTGTATTTTGCAGTGTACATTCTCTGTTGTATTTTGCAGTGTACATTCCCCTGGTGTATTTTGCAGTGTACATTCCTAGGTATATTTAGCAGTGTACATTTCCCTCGTGTATTTTGTAGTGCACATTCCCAGGTGTAATTTTTTGTGCGCATTTCCGTTATATATTTTGTAGTGTACATTCACTTGGTGTATTTTGCAGTGTACATTCGCCAGGTATATTTTGCACTGTACATTCCCCCGGTGTGTTTTGCTGTGTACATTCCCCTGGTGTGTTTTTCAATGTACATTCCACTGGTTTATTTTTCAGTGTACATTCCCCTGGCGTATTTTGCAGTGTACATTCCCCTTGTGTATTTTACAGTGTACAGTCCCCTGGTGTATTTTGCAGTGTACATTCCCCTGCTGTAGCTTGCTGTGTACATTCCCCTGGTGTATTTTGCAGTGTACATTCCCCTGGTACATTTTGCTGTATACTTTCCTGTGGTGTATTTTACAGTGTATATTCTCCTGGTGTATTTTGCAGTATAATTACCCCTGGTGTATTTTTCAGTGTATATTCTCCTGGTGCATTTTGCTTTGTCCATTCCCAGGTATATTTTGCAGTGTACCTTCCCATGTTGAATTTTACAGTGTACATTTTGCTCGTGTACTTTGCAGTGAACATTCGCTGGTGTAATATTTTTGTGTACATTCCCGTTGTATGTTTTGCAGAGTACATTCCCTTGGTGTATCTTGCAGTGTGTACATTCCCCTTGTGTATTTTGCACTTTTCATTCCCCAGTGCAATTGACAGTGTGCATTCCCCTGGTGTATTTTGCAGTGTACATTCCCCAGTGTATTTTGCAGTGTACATTCCCCTGGTGCATTTTTCTGTGTACATTCCTCTGGTCTATTTTACAGTGTACATTTTGCTTGTGTGTTTTTCAGTGTACATTCACCTGGTGCATTTTGCTTTGTACATTCCCAGGTATATTTTGCAGTGTACATTCCCGTGGTGTATTTTACAGTCTATATTTCGCTCGTGTATTTTGCAGTGTACATTCGCTGGTATAATTTTTTGTGTGCATTCCCGCTGTATATTTTGCAGAGTACATGACCTTGGTGTATCTTGCAGTGTGTACATTACCCTTGTGTATTTTGCTGTGTTCATTCTCCTGGTGTATTTTTCAGTGTACATTTCCCTGGTGTATTTTGCAGTGTTTATTCCTGTGGTTTATTTTACAGTGCACATTCCCCTGGTGCATTTTGCAGTGCACAGTCCCCCAGTGTATTTTGCAGTGTACATTCCACTGGTGTATTTAGCAGTGCAAATTCCCTGGTGTATTTTGGAGTGTACATTCCCCTGGTGTATTTTGCACTGTACATTCCCAGGTATTTTTTGCAGTATACATTCCTGTGGATTATTTTACAGTGTGCATTCCTCTGGTATATTTTGCAGTGTTCATTCCCTGGCATATTTTTCAATGTACATTCCCCAGTGTATTTTGCAGTGTACATTCCCCTGGTGCATTTTTCTGTTAACATCCCCAGGTATATTTTGCTGTGTACATCCTTGTGGTGTATTTTACAGTGTACATTTTGCTTCTGTATTTTGCAGTGTACATTCCCTTGGCGTATTTTGCAGTGTACATTCGTTGGTGTAATTTATTGTGTACATTCCCGTTGTATGTTTTGCAGAGTACATTCCCTTGGTGTATCTTGCAGTGTGTACATTCCCCTTTTGTATTTTCAGTGTACATTCCCTTGTGTATTCTGCACTGTTCATTCCCTGGTGTATTTTACAGTGTGCATTCCCGTGGTATATTTTGCAGTGTACATTCTCTTGGTGTATTTTTCAGTGTACATTCCCTTGGCGTACTTTGCAGTGTGTACATTTCCCTGGTGTATTTTGCAGTGTACATTCCCTGGTGTATTTTGCAGTGTTTATTCCCGTGGTTTTTTTTAGAGTGTACATGCCCCTGGTGTATTTTGCACTGTACATTCTCAGGTATTTTTTGCAGTGTACATTCCCATGGTGTATGTTACAGTGTGCATTCCTCTGGTGTTTTTTGCAGTGTACATTCCCCTAGTGTATTTTGCAGTGTACGTTCCCCTGGTGTATTTTGCAGAGTACATTCCCTGCCGTATTTTGCAGTGTACACTCCCCTGGTGTTTTTTGCAGTGTACATTCCCGTCGTGCATTTTTCTTTGTACATCCCCAGGTATATTTTGCTGTGTACATTCTCGTGGTGTATTTTGCAGTGTACATTTTGCTTGTGTATTTTGCAGTGTACATTCGCTGGTGTAATTTGTTGTGTACATTCCCATTGTGTATTTTGCAGAGTACATTCTCTTGGTGTATCTTGCAGTGTGTACATTCCCTCGTGTATTTTGCCGTGGACATTCCTTGGTGTATTTTGCACTGTTCATTTTCCGGTGTATCTTACAGTGTACATTCCCGTGGTCTATCTTGCAGTGTACGTTCTCCTGGTGTATTTTTCAGTGTACATTCCCCTGGTGTATTTTGCAGTGCGTACATTTCCCTGGTGTATTTTGCAGTGTACATTCCCCTCGTGTATTTTGCAGTGTACATTCCCCTCATGTATGTTGCACTATGTGGATACCCTTTACTATTTTGCTGTGTGGAATGCTGTGCTGTACATTGCAGCAGGTTTCTCTGGGTTCAGCGTTCAGTCTGGTGTCTCTCTCTCTCTCTCTCTCTCTCTCTCTCTGCAGGAGCTGGTGGTGGGGAACCTCCTTCCTGGGACCAGATACCGGGTGTCGGTGCGAGCTCACACTCCGGCAGGCGATGGGCGGCCTAGCCCATCGAAGGATGTGTCTACTGTGTCTCAAGGTAAGAACCTTCATCTGGAACAGAGCACGGACTGTGGCCACTCAGCCCAACAACTCATGCTAGCTGCCGTGGACTCGTTGCCCACTCCCTGCTGTAGTAAAGACACCATTTAACTGGAAAGAGTGCAGAAATTGTTTATGAGAATGTGGCCAGGGTTATATGGAGAGGTTGGGCAGGCTAGGAGTTGATTCCTTGGAGCGTAGGAAACTGTAGGTGATCTCTTGTAGAGGTGTATAAAACCATGAGGGGCATCGATAGGGTGAATGCACTCCGTCTTTTTCCCAGGAATAGGTTTAATCTGAGAGGGGAGCGATTTAATGTGAACCTGAGGGGCAACTTTTTCACTCAGGCTGTGGTCCGTATGTGGAACGAGCTGCCAGAGGAAGTGGTTGAGGCAGGTACATTAACTACACTTGGACAGGTACGTGGAGAGGAAAGGTTTAAAGGGATTTGTGTCAAACATGGGCAAATGGGACTGGCTTAGATGAGAATCTTGGTCGGCATGACCCAGTTGGGCTGAAGGGCCTGTTTCTGTGCAGCATGACTCATACACACCCTTTCATTCCTTCCTGTCTCCTGGTTATCCATTGAGGTTCTCTGAAATGTAGCTCCCCTCCCCGCTACTAACCCCACCTTCCCCCCTCACCCCCGGCCCTAGCGGGTCACCTGACCATTTGGGTGGGGAGGTCACATCCACTGCCTTTCCATGTTACCTGAGGGCTGTGACCGCACAATGACCCCCTCTGGGGTCCCAGGTTCAAGCCTCGCACCAGAGTTCAATATTGGTAATTGGTTTATCATTGTCAAATGTACCGAGGTACAGTGAAAAACTTGTCTTGCATACCGATCGTACAGATCAATTTATTACAACAGTGCATTGAGGTAGTACAAGGGAAAACAATAACAGAATGCAGAATGAAGTGTTACAGTTACAGAGAAAGTGCAGTGCAGGCCGACAATAAGGTGCAAGGGCACGAGGTAGATTGTGAGGTCAAGAGTCCATCTTATCATACTAGGGGACCGTTCAATAGTCTTATAACAGTGGGATAGAAGCTGTCCTTGAGCCTGGTGGTACGTGCTTTCAGGCTTTTGTATCTTCTGCCCGATGGGAGGGGGGAGAAGAGAGAATGTCTGGGGTGGGTGGGGTCTTTGATTATGTTGGCTACTTTACTGAGGCAGCGAGAAGTGTAGACAGAGTCCATGGAGGGGAGGCTCATTTCCGTGATGCGCTGGGCTGTGTCCACAACTCTCTGCAGTTTCTTGCAGTCACAGGCAGAGCAGTTGCCGTACCAAGCCGTGATGCAGCCAGATAGGATGCTTTCTATGGTGCGTCGGTGAAAATTGGTGAGGGTCAAAGGGGACATGCTGAATTTTGTTAGCCTCCTGAGGAAGTAGAGGCACTGGTGAGCTTTCTTGGTGTGTAAACACTAGTTCCTTTCAGCAGCAGTGCACCCAAGGAGAGTTGTCGGTTTTCGTGGAGGGTAGCTGTCACCAGAAACAGCTTGAGGTTTGGTTACATTGGAGGTGGACGGTAGATCCCATGGTCACCTCATTATAGGAAGGATGTATGTCATTTATGTTAATTTATGTTCCTGTAATGTCATGTTTGTTACGTACTGAACTGCTGCTGCAAAACACAAATTTTCATGGCGTTTATACCCTAGGTGTGTGTGCTCAGGACAACAAACTTGAACTTGAAATTAATTTGAAGGCTTTGGAGAGGGTGCAGAAGAAGTTCACCGGGATGCTGCCTGGATTAGAGGGCATGAGCTCTGAGAGGTCGGACAGACTTGGGTTGTTTTCTCTGAAGCGGCGGAGGCTGAGGGGAGACCTGATAGAGGTTTATAAAGTCAGGAGAGGCACAGATAGAGTAGACAGCCGGTATCTGTTTCCCAGGATCAAAATGCCTAATACTAGAGGGCATCCATTTAAGGTGAGAGGGGGAAAGTTCAAAGGAGATGTGCGGGGCAAGATTTTTACACAGAGAGTGGTGGGTTCCTGAAATGCGCTGCCAGGGGTGGTGGTGGAGGCAGATACGATAGGGGTATTTAAGAGGCTGTTAGATAGGTACATGAATGTGCAGAGAATGGAGGGACATTGTTTAGGCAGAAGGGATTAGGTGTCATGAGCTTAATTAGTTCGGCACAACATTGTGGACCGAAGGGCCTGTTCCTGTGCTGTACTGTTCTATGTTGTGTGTTTTAAGTTCTATGTTCTGTGTTCTATGTCCTATGTTCTATGTTCTATGCTCTTGTGTTCTATATTCTATCTTCTGTGTTCTGTGGCACGTGGTCAGGGAGAGTTGTATCTGAGTGTCTGGGTCTCCAGCTGTCTCGGTGATGAGCTGTCTGGCCATTGTGTTTTTGCAGACCGGTGCTTGCCCCCAGACGCCCCGTCTAGACCAGAGGCTGCTGCTATGTCTGACTCGGAGGTGGCGCTTTCGTGGAAGCCGGGGAGGAGTGCGGGGAGTTCTCCGCTCCGGTATTACACGGTGGAATTCAGCCGGTGAGTGTGGGGCAGAGGACGGGGGTCCTGGGGACTGGACTGAGGGTGGAGCCCCTCCCGTCTTTCAACCACACCACTGCTGCCTTGGCCCCAGGAGCAACAATGGTCACATCCTTTACCCTTGACCTGAGGCCTTTACCATCAGGAAGGACAAGGGGAGAGGACACAGGGGACCCCCACCCTCCAGGTCCCATGCCAGCCTGATTTGGAAAGATATCACTGTTCCTTCACCGTCACTGGGTCCAGATCCTGGAACCCTCCCCAACACCACTGGGGGAGCAGAAGGACTGCAGGAAACTTCTCCCCATGTCAGAGGGAGATAAAATTAGAGGACCTAGATTTAGGAGAATAGGTAAGGGATTTAGAGTCAGAGAGTTATGCAGCACTGAAAACAGGCCATTCGGCCCAACTTGTCCATGCTAACCCAGTTGGCTAACTAAGCTAGTTCCTTTTGACTGTGTTTGGCCTATATCCCTCTAAACCTTTCCTATCCACCTAACTGTCCAAATATCTCTTAAATGTAATTGTACACCTCCACTGGCAGCTTGTTCCATACACCCACTGGGTGAAAAACCTGCCCCTCAGATCCCCTCTCACCTTAAACCTGTGTCCTCTACTTTTTGATTCCTCTACCCTAGGGAAAAGGCTGTGACCATTCACCTAATCTAGGCCGCTGATGGTTTTGTAAATCTCTATAAGGTCACCTCTCAGCCTCCTTCACTCCAGAGAAAGCAGTCCCAGCCTGTCCAGCCTCTCCTTACAACTCAAATGCTCCAGACCTCGTAACGTCCTTGTAAATCTTTTTTTGCACCTTCTTCAGTTTAATGACATCCTTCCTACAGCAGGGTGACCAGTATCCAAATGTAGCCTTACATCTTGTACAGCTCTAACGTGATGTCCCAACTCTTGTACTCAGTGCCCTGACCGATGAAAGTCAGTTTGCCAAAAGCCTTCTTCACCACCCTGTCTACCTGTGTCTCTAAAGGGGATCTGGGGGGGACCTTCCTCACCCAGGGAGTGGTGAGTACCTGGAACACACTGCCCAAGAGAGTGGTGGAAGCAGAGTCACTGACAGCATGGGACTTTATTCCCTGGAGTGTAGGAGAATGAGAGGTGTATAAAATTATGAGGGGCAGAGATAGGGTGAATGCACTCAGTCTTTTTCCTTGGTTTGGGGAATCAAGAACTAGAGGGCACAGGTTTAAGGTGAGCGGGGAGAGATTTAATAGGAACCTGAGGGGCAACTTTTTCACGCAGAGGGTGGTGGGTATATGGAACGAGCTGCCAGAGGAAGTGGTTGAGGCAGGGACATTTAACGGACACTTGGACAGGTACATGGATAAGAAAGTGAAAGTCAAAGTCGAGTTTATTGTCAGATGCACAAGTCCATGTGTGCACAGGTGCAATGAAAAACTTACTTGCAGCAGCATCACAGGCACAGAGCATCAGATAAGCAGCATTCACAGGAAAAATATACATTAAACATAAATGCACAATGTTTACACAATTAGAACAAAAAACAAGGTCCATTATAGTGCAAAATGATCAAAGTGGTCATGGTGTTGCTAAACTGCAGTGATTAGGGTTGTGCTGGTTGGTTTGAGAACTGAATAGTTGAAGGGAAGTAGCTGTTCCTGAACCTCGTGGTGTGGGACTTCAGGCTTCTGTACCTCCTACCCGATGGGAGCTGCGAGAAGATGACATGGCCCGGATGGTGGGGATCTTTGATGATGGGAAAGGTTTAGAGGTATATGGGCCAAGCACGGACAAGTGTAGCAGTTAGCGTAACACTATTACAGCACCAGTGACCCGGATTCAATTCCGGCCGCTGTCTGTAAGGAGTTTGTACGTTCTCCCCGTGTCTGCGTGGGTTTCCTCCGGGTGCTCCGGTTTCCTCCCACATTCCAAAGACGTACGGGTTAGGAAGTTGTGGGCATGCGATGTTGGTGCCAGAAGTGTGGCGACACTTCAATGTGTGTTTCGATGTTCGTGTGACTAATAAAGACATCTTAGATGGGAATTTTGTTCAGCATGGACCAGTCAGGCCAAAGGGCCTGTTTCTGTGCTGTCTAACTCCATGACTCTCAGTGTACAGAGAGGCATTTGAATTGCCAAGATAGAAAAGACGAAGAGCCAAGTGCTAGAAGGCGTGGTGGGCCAAATGGCCTGTTTCCCTTCTCTATAGCTCCACGATTCTCTGAGGACCACAGCGGTTCACCCCCACCTTCCCAGTGGGGAGGAGGTGGGGAATGAACTACACCCTTGTCCCATGAGTGAATGACCCGACAACAGTCCATCAGTCTGAGCTGCGAAGGCCTCCACCTTGGCAGCTTCCTGGGGGGAGGGTGGGCGACTCTCCGCTCCACTTTGTGTGGGCACGTGCCTCCTGACATCACCCTCGCTGTCTGACTGTAATTTTAAGGTTATGCTCCCTCTCGTCCTGTCTCGGGTCAGGAACAATCAGCCCTTCATTGCTCAATTACAGCCCATTCTCCTACCCCGACAGTTGTATATTGGTGACATTAATGGGAGAGAGGGGATTGTCTGTTCCGGCACCGAGTGACTGCAGTTGGAGCCCTTGTAAAGCCTCCCTGACATTGACAGAGAGAGCCCTGTGTGAGTTCCCCAGGCAAGAGAGCACAATGGACAGACTGCTGGTGAACTCCACTCACACTGGGGTCTTCAGGCAGACAGCACTTGCTGCTTACAGAGGCCCCCTTTCACCTCCACACACAGCCCCCTTCCCTGCCCCCGCTTCCTGCTCGGAATAAGCAACAATCCTCAATCCCAAAGGGAATGGTTTCCTTCCAATTCCCCACGGCGAGCAGGGAAGCCCTGGTGGGGTCCGCCGGAGGAGTTGTCTTCACTGGAGACGCAAGTGGCAGCTGGTGCTGGAATCCGGAGCAAGAATCAAACTCAGCAGGTCGAGTAGCATCCGTGGAGGCAGAGGAATGGTTGGTGTTTCGGGTCGAGACCCTGCATCAGGAGTGAGAGTGGTAGAGTGATACAGCACGGAAGCAGGCCCTTCGGCCCAATGGGAACCATCTAAGATTCCCATCTAAGCCAGTCCCATTTGCCCACGTTTGGCCCATATCCCTCTGAACCTTTCCCATCCATGTGCCTGTCTAAGTGCCTTCTAAACGTTGTCAATGTACCTGCCTCAACCACTTCCTCTGGCAGCTCGTTCCATATACGGAACACCCTCTGGGTGAAAAAGTTGCCCCTCAGTTTCCTATTAAATCTTTCCCCTCTCACCTTAAACCTGTGTCCTCTAGATCTTGATTCCCCAACCCTGGGGAAAAGACTGTGTGCATTCACCCTATCTATGCCCCTCATGATTTTATACACGTCTATAAGATCGCCCCTCATTCTCCTACGCTCCAGTGAACCTGCCCAAGTCCCAGCCAGCCCAACCTCTCTCCATAACTTAGTCCCTCGAGTCCCACCAACATCCTCATAAATCTCCTCTGCACTTTCTCCAGCTTAATGTCATCTTTCCTGTAGCAGGGTGACCAAAGCTGAACACAATATTCCAAATATGGCCTCACCAACGTCTTGTACAACTGCAATATAACACCCCAACTCCTATACTCAATGCCCTGACTGATGAAGGCCAGCGTACCAAACGCCTTCTTCATCACCCTGACTACCTGTGATGCCACTCTCAGGGAACCATGTACCTGTAATCCTAGGTCCGTCTGTTCTACAACACCCCCAGGGCCCAACCGTTCACTGTGAAAGTCGTACCCTCATTTCCCTTCCCAAAATGCAACGCCTCGCACTTATCCGAATTAAACTCCATTTGCCACTCCTCAGCCCACTGACCCAGCTGGTCAAGGTCCCTCTGCAAATCCCGAAAACCATCTTCTCTGTGAATGGCACCACCTATTTTAGTGTCATCTGCTAATTTACTAACCAGAGGGGAGGCAGCCTGTATAAAGAGGTGAAGGAGGGGGGGGGGTGGGGTTTGTGAGACAGGGGCAGATAGGTGATAGGTGGAACCAGGTAAGGTGGGGGATGATGGGCAGGTAGACCCAGGTAGGGGAGGGGAAGAGGGTGGAGACAGAACCTGGAAGGTGATAGGTGGAACCAGATGAGGGAGGGATGATGGGCAGATGATGGGTGAGGGTCATCTCTTCCAGGTGAAGCCTGCCCTGCTGAAAGTCCTGAGGCTCCTGGGACAGTCATTGAGGGACTGGGGTCAGGGTCTCCTGGGCTCCCTGAACCTGTCCTGGGCAGAGTGGGCAGGGTGGGGGCAAGGTCATAGAGTCACACAGCATAGAAACAGGCCCTTCGGCCCAACTGGTCCATGCCGACCAAGGTGTCGGTCTAAGCTGGTCCCATTTGCCCGTGTTTGGCCTGTATCACTTGAGTCTCTGTGGCTCAGAGATACAAGGCCTCAGGGTGAGTCAGCAGGGTGAGAGGCAAATGGAACGCTGGCCTTCATTGCTGGAGGGAATGAATTTAAGAGCAGGGAGGTTACGCTGCAACTGTACAGGGTACTGGTGAGGCCGCACCTGGAGTACTGCGTGCAGTTCTGGTCTCCATACTTTAGGAAAGATACACTGGCTTTGGAGGCAGTGCAGAGGAGGTTCACCAGGTTGATTCCGGAGACGAGGGGGTTAGCCCATGAGGAGAGATTGAGTCGCCTGGGACTATACCCACTGGAACTCAGAAGAATGAGAGGGGATCTTACAGAAACATAAAATTATGAAAGGGATAGATTAGAGGCAGGAAGGTTGTTTCCACTGGTAGATTAGACTAGAACCAGGGGACATAGCCTCAAGATTCGGGGGAGTAGATTTAGGACGGAGATGAGGAGAAACTGCTTTTCCCAGGGAGTTGTGAATCTGTAGAATTCTCTGCCCAGGGAAGCAGTAGAGGCTCCTTCATTAAATATATTTAAGACACAGTTAGATAGATTTTAGCATAGTAGGGGAATTAAGGGTTATGGGGACAAGGCAGGTAGGTGGATCTGAGTCCACGGTCAGATCAGCCATGATCTTATTGAATGGCAGAGCAGGCTCGACGGGCCAGATGGCCAACTCCTTCTCCTATTTCTCATGTTCTTATGAGTCAGTTCAGCCAGGCCCACCCCAGTGACCCCAGGTAGGGGGCCAAGAGTGCACAGGACACCTCAGACTTCACCCCACCCCCCCGGACACTACGGTCAGTGGGTGTTGATGGGAAGCTGGTGGGTGGTGTGGGTGGGGGGGGGGCGGTGGTGCAGGCCCGTCGTGATCTTATACACCTCTGTCAGGTCACCCCTCAATCTCCTGCGTTCCAGGGAATAAAGTCCTCGTCTACACAACCTCTCCTTGCAACTCAGGCCCCCAAGTCCAGGCAACATCTTGGTAAATTTTTTCTGCACTCTTTCTCGTTTAGTAACATCTTTCCTGTAACAGGGTGACCACAACTGTGCACAATACTCCAAGTGCAGCCTTACCAAAGCCTTGTACAACTGCAATGAAACTTCCCAACTCCCATACTCAGTGCCCTGACTGATGAAGGCCAGTGTGACAAACACCTTCTTCACCATCCTATCTACCTGTGATGCCGTTTTCAGCAAACTATGCCCTTGTACTCCTAGGTCCCCCTGTTCCATAACACTCCCCAGGGCCCTACCATTCACTGTACAAGTCCGACTCTGGATTGATCTCCCAAAATGCAACACCTCACATTTATCTGGATTGAAAGCCACTTGCCAATCCTCAGCCCACATACCTAGCTGGTCGAGATCCCCCTGTAATTTTTCATAACCTTCAACACTGTCTAAAACACCACCTATTTTCTGTGGCCGGGGCATGGATTGCCCATTTGGACAAAGTGATCAGGCCACAGAATTCCTGACTGGAGATTGGGATTCTAGCAGGAATGGCTCTGGAGAGAGAGGGGTTCGGGGAGAACTGTGTCTCTGGATGCCCAGGACTGCAGGCTCCTCGATCTCTGCGGTCAGTGGACACAGCCCTGGACTGAGACAGTGGATCCCTCCTCCCTTCTGCCCCCTCATCTCCACCAGATCAGATTATGCTTAAATGTTTAATTCTTCTGCCATCTGTGATCATTTTCTTCCTGTGAACTTGCCTCGTGGAGACACTAAGTGATGCTGACAGATTAGTGTCAGAGGAGCTGGTCTCCAGAGAACTCCACCCTGCCCCCACACACAGACCACCTTCAACTTTTTTCTGCCTGCTGTTCGGCTGCCTCGCCTGGCTTGTGATGTGAAGGTTGAATTGCGTGGTGCTCCGATAACTACAGCCCTCACTCCAGCACTGTAATGGAATTAGATCAGATTACAACAGTGAGCTGCCCGTCACATCACCCGCGCGTAGTGCACACTCCTTTCTCTTCCTACCTTGTCTCTCTCTCTCCCCTTCCCTCCTCCTTTCTCACTCTCTCCCCCAGTTCCCTGTGGTTTTGCTACTCAGCTCTTGCCTTTCCCTAGATTTTACGTGTCTCACTCTCTCTCTCTCTCTCGGTCTCCCTCTAATTTCTCCTTCTCTCTCTCTTCAGCCCTCTCTCTATCACCCTTTCTCTCTCTCCCTGTCCCTCTCTCTTCCTCCATCCCTCCTCCCTCTCCCCTCTCCCCCTCTCTCCCTCCCTTCCTCTTTGTCTCATTATCTCTCCCTTCCTCTCTCCCCCTGCTCGCTCTCCCCTTTCTGTCTTTGACACCCTCGAGAGGGGGAACGGCTGTCAGGAGACAACTGTGTTGAATTCTGTCTCGTGACCAGTCCTGCCCCACACTGAAGGTGCAGCATCTAGTGATGTGGAGAGTCCCTGAGCTGTGAGAGGGGATTCAATGAGTAGGGAGGGTCAGTGATGGGGGAGGGTGTCCCTGGGCTGTGGGAGGGGGTTCAGTGGGTGGGGGAGTCGAGGATGGGGGAAGGTGTCCACACTGCAAACCCTGTGTGTTGTAACTGTCCAGTTCCCCCACCACTGCCAGCTCACTGCACAGCTTCCGTAGTTGTGTGTTGGACCAGTATTCCAGAGGCTTGGAACCATAATTCAGAGAATGCAAGTTCAAATCCTACTTTGAGTTCCAATTTCCATTTAAGACTCTGGGTTTAACATTAAGGTCACTGAAAATGTCAGACTGCCATTAAAACTTCTCTGGTTCACCAAAATGTTTTACAAGGACCTGGTGACTTCCTTCACCTCAGGGCTTCCCTGTGTGTTGAACCAGAGCTGTAGAAAAACGATACTGGAAACAAAACCTGCCGTAAGCATGGGAATCCTAAAAAAACACTCAGTGGGTCAGGCAGCATCTGTGGAGAAATATAGAGATAGAGAGGGGGAGCGGGAGAGAGAGTCAACATTACAGTTGGTGATCCTTCGTCGGAATGGAGGTTAGAAATGAAACAGAGAAGGTTTGTGATACGATTGGCTGAGGGAAACTGAACGACACAAGTGGTGTCACAGGTAGTCAGGGTGGTGAAGAAGGCATTTAGCACGCCGGCCTTCATCAGTCAGGGCACTGAGTATAGGAGTTGGGATTTTATATTGCAGTTGTACAGGACGTTGGTGAGGCCACACTTGGAACATTGTGTTCAGTTTGGTCACCCTGCTATAGGAGAGATGCCATTAAACTGGAAAGAATGCAGAGGAGATTTACGAGGATGTTGCCAGGACCTGAGGGTCTGAGTTATGGAGAGAGGTTGAGCAGGTTGGGACTTTATTCACTGGAGCGTAGGAGAATGAGGGGTGATTTTATATATAAAATCATGAGGGGCAGAGATAGGGTGAATGCGCACAGTCTTTTTCCCAGGGTTGGGGAATCAAGAACTAGAGGGCACAGGTTTAAGGTGAGAGGGGAGAGATTTAATAGGAACCTGAGGGGAAACTTTTTTCCCCCAGAGGATGGTCAGTATACGGAACGAGCTGCCAGAGGAACTGGTTGAGGCAGGTACATTAACAATGTTTAAAAGGCACTTGGACAGGTACATGGATAGGAAAGGTTTAGATGGATATGGGCCAAATATGGATAAATGGGACTGGCTTAGGTGGGAATCTTGGTTGACATGGAGCAGATGGGCTGAAGGGCCTGTTTCTGTGCTGGATTACCCTGGCAGTGGTGCTGTCTGAGAGAGGCTGGTGAGGCCTGGTGTCTGAGGGAGGCGTAAACAGAACAAGACCTGGAACACCAGTCGGGGAAGGAGAAAATTAAATTGATAAATTGGTTTATTATTGTCACATGTACTGAGGTACGGTGAAAAACTGTTTTGCATGCCATCCATACAGATCATTTCACCACTTCAGTGCATTGAGGTAGTACAAGGGAAAACAATAACAGAATGCAGAATAAAGTGTTACAGTTACAGAGAAAGTGCAGTGCAGGCAGACAATAAGGTGCAAGGTTATAATGAGGTAGATTCTGAGGTTAAGAGTCCATCTTATCGTACTAGGGAACTGTTCAATAGTCTTATAACAGCGGGATAGAAGCTGTCCTTGAGCCTGGTGGTACGTGCTTTCAGTGGCCTCATTATGACCTTGCACCTTATTGTCCGCCCGCACTGCACTTTCCCTGTAACTGTAACGCTTTATTCTGCATCCTGTTATTGTTTTCCCTTGTACTACCTCAATGTACTGATGTGATGAAATGATCTGTATGGATGGCATGCAAAACAAAGTTTTTCACTGTACCTGTGACAGTCATAAACCAATTTATCAATTTTTGTATCTTCTGCCCGATGGGAGGGGGGAGAAGAGAGAATGTCCGGGGTGGGTGGGGTCTTTGATTATGTTGGCTGCTTTACCGAGGCAGTGAGAAGTGTAGACAGAGTCTATGGAGGGGAGGCTGGTTTTCGTGACCACAACTTTCTGCAGTTTCCTGTGGTCTCGGGTGGAGCAGTTGCTATAACAAGTGTGATGCATCTGGATTGGATGCTTTCTATGATGCATCGATAAACATTGGTGGGGGAGAGAACTGGTACAGGAGCTGGGAGATACATTTGAGATGTCCCTGGCCAGTCCGGCCTCCCAGAGACTCCAGACCGTCTGAAGTGTGTGGAAGCCAGCCTCCCCTCCATGGACTCTGTCTAGCCCTCTCGCTGCCTCAGTAAAGCAGCCAACATAATCAAAGACTCCTCCCACCCTGGACATTCTCTCTTCTCCCCCCCTCCCATGGGGTAGAAGATACAAAAGCCTGAAAGCACGTACCACCAGGCTCAAGGACGGCTTCTATCCCACTGTTATAAGACTATTGAACGGTCCCCTAGTATGATAAGATGGACTCTTGACCTCACAATCTACCTCATTATGACTTTGCACTTTATTGTCTGCCTGCACTGCACTTTCTCTGTAACTGTGACACTTTATTCTGCATTCTGCTATTGTTTTCCCTTGTACTGCCTCAATGGACTGATGCAATGAAATGACCTGTGTGGACTGAATGCAAGACAAGTTTTTCACTGTACCTTGGTATACGTGGCAATAATAAACCAATTCCAATTCCAATTCCTGCCTTCTGTGTTACTGATGCCCCTGTTATCTGGGATTCTCATTACAAAACAATGCAAATCTCATAAAGTCTTTCTAATCTTTTAATCCCCGGATTTCAGACTGTGCTTTGCTTCTGACATTGGGCTGGAATTTACTGTCAACTTATTGCTGGGGCTTATGAGACATGATTGTTTACGCTCCCATGGGGCAGGGGCAGAGTCGAACAGGGAACCCCAGGAGCTGCTGCGGGACTGAGGCTGATATCTTCGAGGAAAAGCCACTCCACACACCCCCACTCCCAGCACAGTGGATACCAACTAAAGTGGTCACCAGGGGCCAGTCTGAAGCAACCCGTTTTTAAACCAATCAAGTTCCGTGCCCCATTAGTGAAGCCCACAAGGAAAATCCTGCAGATGCTGCAAAGCTGAAGTAAAATCTGGGGATGCTGGAAGAACTCAGCAGGTCAGGCAGCATCTGTGGAGAGAGAAGCAGAGAGACAGAGTCAGAGAGAGAACGTTTGAGGCAGAACCGATTATTTTAGTCAGGATTAGTTGCCAGATGTTCTCTTAACGAAGTGGTAGAGTCACAGAGAGATACAGCAGAGAAACAGGCCCTTCGGCCCATCGAATCCATGCCAACCAGCAACCACCCACTTACACTAATCCTACACTGATCCCATTTTATTCTCCCCTCAGGAAATGCTCCTCAGGTCAGGCAGCATTTGTGTGGAGAGAAAGAGTCAACTTTTCAGGTCAATGACCATCCCCAAGAGATCAAAATTCATCTCCAGCACCAGGGAGGTTGGCCTGTTGTGATTATCCCAGAGTCAATGGCAGCACAGTGGCGCAGAGAGCAGAGCCACTGCCTCACATCACCAGAGACCCAGGTTCGATCCTGACCTCCGGTGCTGTCTGTGTGGAGTTTGCACGTTCTCCCTGTGACCCCGTGGGTTTCCCCCGGGTGCTCCGGTTTCCTCCCACATCCCAAAGATGTGCGGGGTCGGCGTGTTAATCGGCCGCTGTAAATTGCCCCCAGAGTGTGAGTGAGGGGTAGAATCTGTGGGGGGAGGCGGCTGATGGGAATGTGGGGGGAATAAAATGGGATTTATTGAAATGGGTGGTTGGTGTTCGGCACAGACTCAGTGTGCTGGACGTCTCTGTGACTCCACTGCATCAGGAGAACATATGGTCACTAATCCTGCCTAAAGTAGTAGGTTCTGCTGAGAGATGTTCAACCTGAAATGTTAACGCCTCTCTCTCTCTCTGTCTCGCTCTCTCTCTCACACACACACACACTCCCTTCCCTCTCTCTCCTCCCTCTCTCCCTTTCTCCATCTCTCCCTCTCTTTCTCTCCTTCCCTCTGTTTCTCCCCCTCTCTATCTCGCTTCCCTCTCTGTCCTCTCTATCCCCTTCCCTCCCCCCCCCCCCCCGTCTCTCTCTGTCGCTCTCTCTCTCTATCTCTCTCCTTCCCTTTGCTCCCAGTTGCTGGTAGTGACACGAACTTACCACAGACGTGGTGAGATTTTTTTTTACCTCTCTCACTAGGTCTGCACAAAATGAAGCTTGGATGCTGCTCGGGGAACGAATCCAGTCGGAGTCCATGGTGATCAAGGAGCTGGAATCCGGGACTTGGTATCAGTTTGTGATCCGGGCCGTCAACGCCCATGGCTCCAGCCTGCCCAGTGAACCCAGCAACCGGGTCAAGACCCTCGGTGAGTGAGGATGGGACAAACGCCGGGGACTGCCGCTGGGAAGTGGGGGTGGAAACTGGGAACGTAACCACCACCAGCAGGCCTGGGCCTTTGCTTCAGGCCTTGTCGGCCTCCTGTGGAAGTCCTCTCGTGAGCAAGGTGCCTCTCAGGACAGGCCTCGGGACCTTTGTCCTTGTGAATGTAAAATATCAAAGAAAGCAAAGACAACAAAAACTGTTAAAACTGCCACAAAAAACAAGACATTTGGGTAATTGTACATAGAGCATGCTGGGATACAAAATGCCTCCTTGCCAACGCTACCCCTTCCGGTATTGGTAGAAGGGAAGGGACTTCAAAGCCTTTATCTCCTGATACATTTTTCTCTCAGAGGGTGGGGAGTCTTCCTCAAAGGGGGGAGGAAGAGGAGTCTGGATATTGCAGAGGCGGATGTGAATAGATTTCTGATAAAGGAGGAGAGTAGGTTACCGGGCGTGGATGGGAACATGGAGCTGAAGTACAGTCAGATCTTACTGGGTGGCGGAACTGTGGGGATCATAGGCTTCTCCTGTTCCCAATCCGTAGGGTTCATGCACCTCCCCCCAGGGTTGGTGACAGATCTACAGGGGCGGAGAGGTATTTCATTGCCGGACCTGGAGACGGGATCTAACCGAAACATGCAAAATTCTGACTGGGCTTGACAGAGTGGCAGGTGATCCCCCTGTCTCCGGGGTCTTGAAGCAGGGTGGGGTCAGGGTAGGGGGCAAGAGATTCAGGACTGAGGAGAAATGCCTTGACCCAGAGGGTGGTGACCCGGTGGAATTCTCTCCCCCGCAGAGGGCTGTCGAAGGACTATGAAGACACACGAGCCTACAGAAATCTGCAGCAACACACAATCTGCTGGAGGAACTCAGTGGGCCGAGCAGCATCTGTGGGGAGGGAAGGAATTGTTGACGATTCTGGTCCTGGTCCAGGGTTTCAACTGGAAACATCGACAATTCCTTTCCTCCCACAGATGCTGCTCGACCCGCTGAGTTCCTCCAGCAGATTGCTTGTTGCTGTGGAGGAGAGTCTGACTATCTTTAAGAAGGAGGTGGATAGATTATAGATTTCGAGGTACAGAAGGCATCAGGGGTATGAGGAGAGAGTGGATATTGAAATGGAGGATCAGGCATGTCCATATTGAATGGTAAACCAGGCTTTATGGGTTGTAAGTGTTCCACAGGGACTGGTGCTGGGGCCAGTTGTTTGTGATATACTGTATATAAATGACTTGGATGAGGATGTGGAAGGGCGGGTTAGTAAGTTTGCAGACGACACAAAGCTTGGTGGAGTTGTGGAAAGTGTAGACGGCCGTCAAAGGATACAGTGGGATCATTTACAGATATGGGCAGAGAAATGGCAGATGGAGTTTAGTCTGGGTAAGTGTGAGGTGCTGCACTTTGGGAGGTCTAAAGTAAGGGGCAAGTAGACAGGTAATGGCAGAACCCTTAACAGCACTGATGTACAGAGGGTTCTTGGGGTCCAAGTCCACAGCTCCCTGAAAGTAGCACATAAGGTGGTAAAGAAGGCGTACAACACGCTTGCCTTCATTGGTCGGGGCGTTGAGTATAAGAATTAGGAAGTCACACTGCAGCTGTATAAAACTTTGGTCAGGCCGCACTTGGAGCATTGTGCGCAGTTCTGGTCATGCCATTACAGGAAGGATGTGGAGACTGTGGAGAGGGTGCAGAGGAGGTTCACCAGGATGCTGCCTGGATTAGAGGGCACGAGCTATAAGGAGAGGTTGGACAAACTTGGGTTGTTTTCTTTGGAGTGGCGGAGGCTGAGGGGAGACCTGATGGAAGTTTAATAGAGTAGACAGTCAGACTCTTTCTCCTGGGACAGAAATACTAAAGGCCATGCATTTAAGGTGAGAGGGGGAAAGTTTAAAGGAGATGTGTGGGGCAAGTTTTGTACACAGAGAGCGGTGGGTGCCTGGAACGGGCTGCCAGGGGTGGTGGTGGAGGCAGATACAATACTGGTGTTTGAGAGGCTGTTAGACAGACACATGAGTGTGCAAGGAACAGAGGGATGTGGATCATGTGCAGGCAGAAGGGATTTAGTTTAATTCGGCATCGTGTTCAGCACAGACATTGTGGGCCAAAGGGCCTGTTCCTGTGCTGTGCTGTTGTATGTTCTATGTTGTATGTTCTATGAGTGGCCTCTCCCTGCTCTCAGTTTCTATGATTCCATGTAATTTGGGTTGAACTGATGACCTGTGGCATGAGTTCGGAACCCACAGAAGCAGCTGTGGAATTTAAATGTGGTCTATTAAATTAGGTCATTAAGAAAATCTCCTGGGTTGTTCTGAGACACCATCTGATGTACAAATGGCTGTGGGGAGAGGGAGGGGATGGGGGGAGCGAATCAGCGGTCTCCCCCATCTAGTCTGGACTATAGAGAAGCAGCTCCGTCTGTCAGGGATGGACGTCGAGGTGTTCAGTTGTGCTGGGTACCAGCTCTTGCCATCCTGTGAGGGTTACATCCCACCTGTCTGCCTCTTGGAGCCTGCCCCAGCCCCGGGAACCGGCTGGGCTGGGGGGGTGGGCTCCATGGATTTCTGTGGGAGGGGGTTTGTTGTTTGTGCTGACAGATTGTTTCTCTCCCATCGCCAAGCAGTGGAGCAGAGTGTGCCTGTACAGTGGACCTTCCGATACGATGTGGACCCCGGGTACCGGTTGGCAGGTACAGCCCGCGCCCCCACCCCTGTCGAGTCACCTGCTCACCACCCCACTCCCCCTCACAAACCCCCCCACCCCCAGCCCCGACTGTCTCGCCTAACACTCACCACCTCCCCCCTCACTCTAACAGCAGGACCCTCCCTCACCCGGGCTGCCACTAACAACTCATCTCACCCTCCGCTTCTTCACTGACCCAACAGTGGGAAGGTGAGGGGAAATGTCTGCAGGGTGGCAGAGGATGTGGATGTAGGTGTGATTGATACTTAAGTGGGGGTCGGCAGGAATGCAGACAGGTAAATAAGACGCGGGAGCAGAATTAGGCCATTCGGCCCATCGAGTCTGCTTCGCCATTTGACCACGGCTGATTGTGCTTCAACCCCATTCCCCTGCCTTCTCCCCGTGACCCTTGACCCCCCCCCCCTTACCAATCAAGAACCTACTAATCTCTGCCTTAAATACACCCAATGACTTGGCCTCCACAGCCGTCTGTGGCAATGCATTCCACAGATTCACCGCCCTCTGGCTGAAGAAATTCCTCCTCATCTCAGTTCTAAAGGGACATGCCTTTATTCTGAGGCTGTGCCCTCGGATCCTGGTCTCACCCACTGATGGGAACATCCTCTCCACATCCACTCTATCCAGGCCTTTCAGTATCCAGTAGGTTTCAATGGGATCCCCCCTCATCCTTCCTGAACTCAAATAAAACTGTAATTAAAAATAAAATAAGAGGACAAAGGTTTAGGTTCAAGTTCAAGTTTATTGTCACAGGCACACACACCCAGGGTATAAATGCCATGAAAGTTAGCATTATGCAGCAGCAGCTTATTACGTTACAAGATGAGGACAAACAGAAGTTAGCATCAACTTAAATTAACATAAATTGTGCATAAAAAAACAGCAAAATAAACAGAATGACACTAGTGTGAGATTGATGGAGGGAGAAAAAGATGTGTTCAGGTTAGGGCAAGTGTTGGTGCCGGGTCGGAGGGAGGAGATTTAAAGGGGATCTGAGGGGGACCTTCCTCACCCAGAGAGTGGGGAATACCTGGAACACACTGCCTGAGGGAGCGGTGGAAGCAGGGTCACTGACAGCAGTTAAGAAGTGTCTAGAGGGGCACTTGAATCGTCCAGGCATTGAAGGCTATGAGCCAAATGTCCTAGAGTCATAGAGTTATACAGCACAGAACACAGGCCATTCAGCCCAACTCCTCCATGCCGACCAGGTGCCTTCCAGAGTTAGTTCCATTTGCCTGTGTTTGGCCCATATCTTTCTAAGCCTGTCTTTTAAACATTGCGATTGTACCCGCCTCTACCACTTCCTCTGGCAGCTCATTCCACATACCCGCCACCCTCTGGGTGAAAAACTTGCCCCTCAGTTCCCCTTTAACTCTTTCCCCTCACGCTTTAAACCTTTGCCCTCTTGTTTTAGACTGCCCTACCCTGGGGAAAAGACTGTGACGATTCACCTTATCTATGCCCCTAATAGAACATAGAACACTACAGCACAGTACAGGCCCTTTGGCCCACGATGTTGTGTCGACATTTTATCCTGCTCTAAGATCTATCTAACCCTTCCCTCCCACATAGCCCTCCATTTCTCTTTCATTCATGTGTCTATCTAAGAGTCTCTTAAATGTCCCTAATGTATCTTCCCCCACAACCCCTGCCGGCAGTGCGTTCCACGCACCCACCAGTCTCTGTGTAAAAAACTTACCCCTGACATCCCCCTTATACCTTCCCCCAATCACCTTAAAGTTATGTCCCCTTGTGTTAGCCATTGTCACCCTGGGAAAAAGTCTCTGACTGTCCATTCGATGGATGCCTCTTATTATCTTGTACACCTCTAATGATTTTATAAACCTCTATAAGGTCACCCCTCAGTCTACGGGTAAAACAACCCCAGACTATCCAGTTTCTCCTTATTATTCAAGCCCTCCAGTCCCGGCAACATCCTTGTGAATCTTTCCTGCCCCCTCTCCAGCTTAGTCACATCCTTCCTACAGTGTGGCGAGCAGAACTGGGGAAGATGGGATCAGTGGGTGCCCACTGTTCAGTTAATCCCACCCTCGAGACTCGAGCATGCATTCTGTTGTGGCATTGTAGAGGGGCTACACTGTCCCAGCAGCAGCCTTTGGGTGAGACACCAATTGAAGCCCCCACCAGGCTTGTCAGGGGGTCATCAAAGGTCCCAGGGCACTGCCTTGAAGAAGAACAAGGGACAGCTCCCCAGTGCCCTGAGGGAGCTGGTGTGGGGCCGGATAAGTAGTTGGCTGCCACAGTTGTACCAATGGGTTAAATCGATTAACGTTAGTGATGTGACTGTACCAGAAAGAACATTGGCCCTTCACCAAGGTCATTGAGAGTTTTCTGGTCAATGTTGATGCTTGTGGGATCTTGCTGTGCACAGATCGGCCACCACGTTTCCTGCATTGCATCAGTGACTGCGGTCCTGAAATATTTTACTGGTCACGAGATGCTTGAGTGAGATGAGAGGCTGTGAAAGGTGATTAAGGAATAGGATTTTTTACAGATCCACCATTGAAAGGATCCTATCTGGATGCATCACGGCTTGGTATGGCAACTGCTCTGCCCGTGTCCACAAGAAACTGCAGAGAGCTGTGGACACAGCCCAGCGCATCATGGAAACCAGCCTCCCCTCCATGGACTCTGTCTACACTTCTCGCTGCCTCGGTAAAGCAGCCAACATAATCAAAGACCCCACCCACCCCGGACATTATCTCTTCTCCCCCCTCCCATCGGGCAGAAGATACAAAGGCCTGAAAGCACATACCACCAGGCTCAAGGATGGCTTCTATCCCACTGTTATCAGACCCTTGAACGGACCTGTCAAACGCCAAAATATGAACTCTTGATCTCCCAATCTACCTTGTCGTGGCCTTTGCACTTTATTTGTCTGCCTGCACTGCACTTTCACTGTTACAAGATAGGAAAGGTTTAGAGGGATATGGGCCAAATGCAGGCAAATGGGACCAGCTTAGATGGGAATCTTGGTTGCAATGGACCAGTTGGGCCGAAGGGCCTGTTTCCATGCTGTCTGACTCTGTGACTCTGTAATTGTAACACTATATTCTGCATTCTGCTTTGCATTCAATGGGCTTATGTACAGAATGATCTGTCTGGATGGCACGTAAACAAAAGCTTTTCACTGTAGCTTGGTACACATGACGATAATAAACCAATTCCAATTCCGATTTCCCAACTTCTGTCCCGGATCTGATTGGGCTTGGAATGGGTGGAGGAGGGGTTTGATTTACAATTGGCCTCAGGACCTCTGTTGTAGGGTCAGGGAGTATGAGCCAGCTGAAGAGCTTGTTTCAGGTACTGTGAGGGATGGAAGGTCCAGGTGAAGGGTCTCGACCTGAAATGTCGACGGTCCATTTCCCTCCACAGATGCTGCCTGACCCACTGAGTTCCTCCAGCATCTTGTGTGTTGCTCCAGATTCCAGCATCTGCAGTCTCTTGTGTCCCCGGTGTGAGGGACTTGACTAACAGCACAAATGAGGACCACAGCTGTCCCAGTAACACAGCCAATCCCAGCTGAAGATTCAGCAGACTGATTCCCAAGATGGTGGGATCTTCCTATGAGATGCTTAATAAAATGAGAGGCATTGCACCGAAATGTACAACGTTCATACCAGCCTTGACAGGGTGGATACAGGGATAATGTTTCCCCGGGCAGGGAGTCTGCAAACAGGGTCAGTCCCAAAGAAAGGGGTCAGCTGTTCAGGACAGAGCTGGGGAGACATTTCTTCACCCAGAGGGTGATGAACCTTTGAAGTTCTCGACCTGAGAGGGTTGTGGGGACTCAGTTGCTGTGTATTGAAGAAGGGAGTTTCGTATTTTTGGCTCCTAAGAGAATTGAAGGATATTGATTGTCCTTTCTCTTTAACTTCCTAAATTGCCCCTCACCAGAACACTATTTATTTAGATCAAAGCCTTGCATGCAGCCTTCACTGGTCTGTTCACATGGACCCTGGTCTCATCTTGCTTCAAGTGAAACTCTCTCTCCCCCAATCTCAGGGTTTTGTCTCATCTCCGTCTCACCAAATAAGCCGCACATTCCCTGCTCCACTGAATCTGTGCCAATTCACACAGGTCAATCTAGGATTTATAATCTTGTTCTGCTTTTTAAAGGGATCAGTTGCAGATTTGAATCAGTTGCAGATATGGGCAGAGAAATGGCAAACAGAGTTTAATCAGTGCAAGTGTGAGGTGATGCACTTTGGGAGGTCAAATGTAAGGGCAAGGTACACAGTTAATGGCAGGACCCTTAACAGCATTGATGTACAGAGGGATCTTGGGCTCCAAGTCCACAGCTCCCTGAAAGTGGCCACACAAGTAGATAGGGTGGTAAAGTAGGAGGACGGCATGCTTACCTTCATCGGTTGGGGTGTTGTGTATAAGATTTGGGAAGTCATGTTGCAGCTGTATAAAACTTTGATTAGGCCACATTTGGAGTATTGTGCGCAGTTCTGGTCGCCCCGTTACAGGAAGCATGAGGAGAGGCTGCAGAAAAGGTTCACCAGGATGCCACCTGGATTAGAGAGAATTATTATTATTGTTGTCCCATGTACCGAGGTACGGTGAAAAACTTGTCTTGCAAATCGATCATACAGATCAATTCATTACACAGTGCATTGAGGTAGTACAGGGTAAAACAATACAGAATGCAGAATAAAGTGTTACAGTTACAGAGAAAGTGCAGTGCAGGCAGACAATAAGGGGCAAGGTCATAACAAGGTAGATTGTGAGGTCAAGAGTCCATCTTATCATACTAGGGGACCATTCAATATTATGTCAGCGGTATAGAAGCCGTCCTTGAGCCTGGTGGTACGCGCTTTCAGGCTTTTGTGTCTTCTGCCCATTGGGAGGGGGGTGAAGAGAGAATGTCCGGGGTGGCTGGGGTCTTTGATAATGTTGGCCACTTTCCAGAGGCAGTGAGAAGTGTAGACAGAGTCCGTGGAGGGAAGGCTAGTTTCTGTGATGTGCTGAGCTGTGTCCACAACTCTCTGCAGTTTCTTGCGGTCCGGGGCAGAGCAGTTGTCGTACCAAGCTGTGATGCATCTCGATAGGATGCTTTCTATGGTGCGTTGATAAAAATTGGTGAGTGTCAAAGGGGACATGCCAAATTTCTTTAGTCTATTAGCTATAATGAGAGGTTGGACAAACTTGGGGTGTTTTCTGTGGAGTGTCGGGCACTGTCTGTGTGGAGTTTGCACGTTCTCCCTGTGACGGCATGGGTTTCCCCCAGGTGCTCCAGTTCCCTCCCACATCCCAACGACGCACAGGTCGGTGGGTTAATTGGCCGCTGTAAATCACCCCTTGTGTGTGGGTGTGGGGTAGAATCTGGGGGGGATGATCAGATTAATGTAGGATTACTGTAAATGGATGGTTGATGGCATGGACTCGATGGGCCAAAGGGCCTGTACTTGCAATAGTTCTATGAACCTGTCTTTCTCCTCCCAGTCCCTCACCCCCAACCCTGAGTCTGGGCGATGGGACCACCTTCAGTTCCTCTCAAACAGCCCCTCGGGATCGAGGGTGACTCCCTTCCCCTCCGGTTCTGTAGGTTCTGAGGAGGCTGATGAGGTCAGTGTGGGACTTGCAGAGCCCTCCCCAGACGAGGGAGGAGGGGACTGAGGACAGGGTGGGCGGATAGTTCCTCAACTTGAGGTGGTGGGATCCTTCCTCAACTTGCGCTGGGCTCTGTGTCCAACCTCGAGGTTCTCAACCCCACCCTGAACTTCCCCTCTCCACTCTGGCCCATACTCAGCACCCTTGGGGACGGACACTTCAATGGTGGCAACAAACAATCTGCTGGAGGAACACTCAGCTGCTCGAGCAGCGTCTGTGGGTGGGGGGGAAGGAACTGTCGATGTTTCGGGTCGAGACCCTGTGTCAGGACCCAGAGTGGAGAGGGGCAGTGTAAAGAGGAGAGGGGGAGGGGTGAGGCAGGGGCCCGAGGTGAATGGTGGACGGAGGAGGGGCGAAGGATGACGGGCAGATTGAGCCAGGGAGGGGGGTAGAGTTGGGAGGCCGAGGCAGGAGGGTGATGGACAGAGGCAGAGGGAAAGGAAAAGGGGAGGTAGATGGGGAGGGGAGGGTGAAGGTGGAGACAGCTGGGAGGGAGATAAGCAGGAACACAAAGGGTTCCCAGCGTTGGGCTAACGAGGTGAGAGTGGGAACCATTAGGGGAGAGGTGCACGGCGGATGGAGCCAGAACCAGATGGCGGCGGGAGCAGGAAACCCGTGGGTGAACTGTGTGTGTGTAGTGGGTGGACAGAGGGGCAGGGTAGTGGGTGGATGGAACCAGGAGACCAGGAGGGGGGAGGGGATCGAAGAGGGGTGATGGTGTGCTGGAGGGGTGTGGGAAAGGGGACAAAAAGGGGGCAGACCAAAGAGAGACAGCAGACACTGGAATCTGGAGCAACACACAAAAGGGAGCTGGGGGAACTGAGCGGGTCAGGCAGCATCCGTGGAGGGGAGTGGACAGTTGACGTGTCGGATCGAGACCCTTCATCCGGACCGCACACCCAATCCAGATCCAGCCGAAGGGGACCCAGTGCAGAGGAAGGGTCTCGACCCCAAACGTCGACCGTCCGTTTCCCTCCGCGGATGCTGCCCGACCCGCTGAGTTCCTCCAGTGCCTTTTGTTGTGAGAGCCAGGGGCCGATCGGAAGGACAGAGAGCGAGAGCGGGAAGGGGGAGGGCGGGTGTTAAGGGGAAACAACCCACCAGAGGGGAGGGTGACGTAAAACTCGGTGTTCGCACCACTGGGTTGCAGGCTACGTCCGCGGAACGCGAGCTGCTGTTCCTCTGGTTTGCGCTGGGCCTTTCCCTGGCAGTGGAGGAGGCCGAGGACAGACGGATCGATGTGGGGGTGGGGAGGGGAGTTGAAATTGAATTTTAATGTTCCCCACCCCCACCCGAACTCTGTGCTCGGTGCCCCCGCCTCTTGCTTTAACTTCCCATTTCCCTCGGCAACAATCAGTTCAGCGTGCTTATTTTTAGCATTCTCCATGCTTCCTCTTCCTGTTTACCTGCGTCCTTCAAAAGACGGATGTGTCTGTCCTCTGGATACTCTCTGTCCTTCCTGTTCCCATGGCTCCAGCCCTGCCCTGTACGGTACAGAACCCCCCCAACACTGCGAAAGGAGGTTTCAATGGGGGGGGGGGGGCGGGGGTCTCAATGAGAGGACAAGGAGGTGGCCTCCTGAGAAGGTAAATAAGATGGTGGGAAACCCTTCTATAGGGAGAGGGTGAGGCAAAGAGTTAAGTTACCTTTAGGAGGAGCCTGGACAAGTGCAAGGGGGAGGGGCAGAGGGACATGGGGAAGGATGGCAGAAGTTTTGGGCAGCTCGGTTGATCGTGTGTTGTACATTCCGTGTGAAACTTCCAACCAGAGCCTACAGCTGCATCTAACAACGCAACACCATGCATGTGCACAGACTCGCATCCATGCATGCACACACACACTCACACACACACACCCACACACACACACACAAAAAACCACAAACAACCACACACACACACACACACACAAACACACACACACACACACACACACAAGACCTTGAATCCAGATGACAACGTCTGCCCTCTCTCGTGTCTCCATGTTACTGACCCAGAGTGAACTGTGTGAGCAACCATTTCTGACCTGGATGGACTCAGGCCAGGCATTTCTGGCTGGACGTCCCGAGCAAGAATGACCTCTGCCCGGTGTCAGACATGCGTGCAATGACCTCACTCACCTCTGACCTTCTGCTGGCTGAACTTGAACCTCGGGTGTAGAGAGAACGAGTCCAGTACGACAGTCACAAGAAAGCAAGAGTTCACAGCACCCTCAGGTCCCAGAGTGAGATGAATTAAGACTCTGAAGGATGCTTTAACCACAGCATCTGATATTCCAAAGGTCAAAACATCTGTCTGGTTTTTCCTGACTCTGTCCTTTTTATTTTGCCCGCCTTGGTGTGTGTCCTCTTCACCTCTGGCTGCGTCGGTCACCTTGTGAGGTGAGGTGGACACAACACACAAGGTCCCACAGCCCCACTTCCCTCCGTGTTTTCCCTCTCCAGCCAGTCGGGAATGCTCCTCTAAGATCTGACCTCCTTTCCTGAGCAGAGAACATAGCACAGCACAGGAACAGGCCCTTCGGCCCACTATGTCTGTGCTGACCATGATGCCAATCCAAACTAATCCCATCTGCCTGCACGCGGTCTGTATCCCTCCATTCCCTTCATATTCTAAATGCCTCTTAAATGTTGCTATCATATCTGCCTCCACCCCCACCCCTGGCAGCACATTCCAGGCACCCACCACTCTCTGTGTAAAAGACTCACCCTGCACATCCCCTTTAAACTTTCCCCCCTCACCTTAAAAGCACGTCCTCAAGTATTTGACATTTTTACCCTGGGAAAAAGACTCTGACCATCTACTCTATCTGTCCCTCTCATAATTTTATAAACTTCTATCTGGTCTCCCCTCAGCTTCCACCGCTCCAGAGAAAACAACCCAGGTTTGTCCAACCTCTCCTGATAGCTGATACTCACTAATCCAGGCAGCGTCCTGGTGAACCTCTTCTACACCCTCTCCTCGTCTTTCCTCTAACCTTAAACCTATGCCCTCCAGTTTTTGACACTTCCACCCTGGTTAAAAGATTCTCACGATCTACCCAATCTACGGCTCCCATAATTTTATATCAGGTAGTATCAGGTAGTTTTATATCAGCTGCCCGATGGTAGCTGTGAGAAGATGGCATGGCCCAGATGGTGGGGATCCTTGATGATAGATGCCACTTTGTTGAGGCAGCGCCTCCTGTAGATGCTGTCAGTGGTGGGGAGGGCCGTGTCCATGATAGACTGGGCTGTGTCCACTACTCCCTGCAGCCTCTTACGTTCCTGTGCTTTGGTCTGGCTTTGTTTTGGGGATTGTGGGGTTGGGAAAAGTCCTCCCCACTGCTGGGGAAGCCTAGAGCAGTGGGAGAATGGAGCTAGACCCAACCACAGAGCAAGTAGGAAAACACTAAGCAAAGGTCGGTGCTGTGTGAAACTCCCATTTTGAACTGGGATGTATCTAATGCAAGGCAGTGGCTTGAAATCTTACCTGTTTCCCGCTCTGTATAAAGGTGCGTGGTCAATGTCAGAGCACAGGACCTAATCTCCAATTATTTTGTACCTTCTCGATGTTGGACCACAAACTCGCTCTGTTAGACCCTGTGGTAGCTGGTGGGCATCGGACACCCACGTTACGATTCGTCCCACACGGACATCATGTTGCAGTTGTACAAGTCGTTGGTGAAGCTGCACTTGCAGTACGGTGGACACTTTTAGTCACCCTGTTATAGGAAAGATGTGGTCAAACCAGCAAGAGTGCAGGGATGATTTACAAGGATGTTGCCAGGACTCGAGGGCCTGAGTTCTAGGGAGAGGTTGGCCAGGCTGGGTCTTTATTCCTTGGAGAATGAGGGGGCAACCTTACAGAGGTGTTTCAAATCATGAGGGGCATAGATAAGGTGGATGGTAACAGTCTTTTCCCCAGGGTAGGGGAGTCCAAAACTAGGGGGCACAGATTTAGGGTGAAGGGGGAAAGATTTAAAAGGGACCCGAGGGGCAACTTTTTCACACAGAGGGTGGTGAGAGTTTGAAATGAGCTGCCAGAGGAAGCGGGTGAGGCAGGTACAATAGTGTCATCTAAGAAGCACTTGGATAGGTACATGGAGGGGCGGGGCTTGGAGGGATATGGACCGAACGCAGGAAATTGGGACTAGCTGGGTGGGCACCGTGGTCGGCATGGATGGGTTGGGCTGAAGGGCCTGTATCCGTGCTCCTCAGAAGCGGAATGGAAGCTGGCCATCCTCGATACTGAGGGACTGCCTGAGAAGGAGGAGGATCCTCCCGCAAGATGCAATAGATCCGAGCGGGTAGTGCTGCTGCCTCACCACTCCTGAGACCCGGGTTCGATCCCGACCTGTGGCGCTGTCTGTGTGGAGTTTGCACGTTCTCCCTGTGACCCTGTGGATTCCCCCGGGTGCTCCGGTTTCCTCCCACATCCCAACGATGTGCAGGGTCAGGGGGTTAATTGGCCGCTGTGAATTGCCCCCAGTGTGTGGGTGAGGGGTAGAATCTGGGAGGAGTTGATGGGAGTGTGGGGAGAGTGAAATGGGATTAGTGTAGGATTGCTGCAAGTGGGTCGGGGAAGGCCGGTACAGCCTCGGTGCGCCTGTGACTGTGCGCTCTCTCCGTGACTCTCACCTTCAGAGATCGCTGGTTCTCTGCCAAGCCGCGGGAAGTGAGGAACTTGGAGTCGATGAACGGATGGGAAAGGGCTGAAGGGCCTCCTATCTCTCATCAGCGAGAGTGGGGCCCAGCCTCCCTGAGGGAGGGATCACTCTGGTCCTGTGGGTTGGTGGGGAGAGTGGGGCTGGGGAACGGGGCTGGTGGAGGAATGTGCGTCGGCTGCTGGATGTGTCTGTGAGGGTGGGAGGGAGTTGGAAGCTCGTACTCTCTCCCTTCCCCCCCTTACCCTCTCCAACACCCCCTCTATCTCTCTCTCTTTCACCCTCCCACTCTCCCCCTCTCCCTTTCCTCTTTCTGCCTCTGTCTCTCTCTCCCCCTCTCTCTCTCTCCCCTCTCTCTCTCCCCCTCTCTCTCTGTCTCTCTCTCCCCCCCTCTCTCTCCCTCTCTCCCCGTCTCCCCCTTTCTCCCTCTCTCTCTCTCTCCCCCTCTCTCTCTCCCTCTCTCCCCCTCTGTCTCCCCCTTTCTCCCTCTCTCTCTCTCCCCCTCTCTCTCTCTGTCTCTCTCTCCCCCCCTCTCTCTCTCCCTCTCTCCCCCTCTGTCTCCCCCTTTCTCCCTCTCTCTCTCTCCCCTCTCTCTCTCTGTCTCTCTCTCCCCCCTCTCTCTCTCCCTCTCTCCCCCTCTGTCTCCCCCTTTCTCCCTCTCTCTCTCTCCCCTCTCTCTCTGTCTCTCTCTCCCCCCCTCTCTCTCTCCCTCTCTCCCCCTCTGTCTCCCCCTTTCTCCCTCTCTCTCCCCCTCTCTCTCTCTCTGTCTCTCTCTCCCCCCCTCTCTCTCTCCCTCTCTCCCCCTCTGTCTCCCCTTTCTCCCTCTCTCTCTCCCCCCCTCTCTCTCTCCCTCTCTCCCCCTCTGTCTCCCCCTTTCTCTCTCTCTCTCTCCCCCTCTCTCTCTCTCTGTCTCTCCCTCTCCCCCTCTCTCCCTCTCTCTGTCTCTCCCCCACCCTCTCTCCGCAACCCCCCACCCACCCTCTCCATGCCTACCCTCTCCCTGGGCTCGTGCAGCTCCACATGTCCCCCCACATCTGGATGAACCACTGCATCGCTTCAAGCTGCCCCCAGCTGCTTTGCTCCACAGCTGGGTCACCTTGTCACCTGGCCGGATGTTGCCCGGCTGGGCTGCCTGTGTTGGGAGGGGAGGGGCTCTGTTCTGTGGGAGGGGGGGGGGGGATGAGGGTTTCGGAGCCCCGGAGACTGACCCAGCCGCTGGTGTGTTTGGTCCAGGGCCGGAGGACGGAGGCAGCGGTCACTCCGGACGGCGTCACCCTGCAGAGACCGGGCGCGGCGGGGGTGTCCACCTTGACGGCTCCGACATTCACATCGAGAAGGTAGGGGGGAGTTCGGGGATGCAGGGGGTTGGGGAGGAGGGGAGTGAGGTTGGGTGGGAATGGGGAGTGAGGGGGTGGGTGGGGAGTGAGGGGGAGTGGGGGAAGGGGGGAGTGGGGTGGGAGTTGGGGGGTGGGAATGGGGGAGTGGGGAGGGGATGGGGAGTGGGGCGGGTGGGGTGTGGAGGGGATGGGGAGTGAGGGAGTGGGGAGGTTGAGGATGTCAGATGAAGGGGGAATGAGGGGGTGGAGATGTGGGGAGTGAGGGAAAGTGGGGCTGGGGGGAATGGGGAGGGTGAGGGGCGAGTGTGGGGGTGAGGGGTGTGGGGTGAGGGGGAGGGGGGAGCGTGGGGTGGGGTGGGGTGCGGGATGGAGCAACTCCCTGCGGGGAGGGTGGGTGGGGGTTACAGGCCATCGGTCCCCATGGCCCCTGACCCTGGTCTGCTCACAGGGTGAGGAGGGAACACTTTCACCCCTGACCCCTGCCCCCGACCTCTGACCTCTTCTTCCATCCATTTATTGTCCATCCCTACTTGCCCCTTATCAGAGTGGTTTGTCCGGGCCGTTAAGGCCCTTCAGCCCACAACACAGAACCCAGAACAGTCCAGCACAGGAACAGACCCTTCGGCCCACCATGTCTGTGCCAAATTGTCGAATTCGGTCGGAGAGCAGACCCAAAGGACCACTGTTCTCGTTCAATCTCTTTATTACTTGATCCGAGGAGAGAACACCGAGCCAGGCACCTACGTCCCGGACCGGGTGGTCTCTGAGATACATTGATCTACATACATTCTTATACTTTTTCAGAGGTGCAAACAATTAGCATACAAGGAATGATCATGCATTAGCCAGGCAGCATGGTACTTATTTTCTACATCGGGATTGGTTACAGACGAAGGAATTTACTTAAAAAAAGTTACTAAAGCTATAGTTTCTTAATCTTTTCAGACCATCTTGTTCCACCAGTTATCTTTGTATACATAAGGTTTCTCATTGTGGGCTCAGGGTCCGTTTAGTGGAGCAAGAGTCAGTTGTGCAGACTTGCTGAGACAGGAACTGATTGCACTGGTACTATCATACCTCAAGGCTGAAGAAAACTAGCTGAAGAAAGCAAAATCTCTGGAGCAAGGCACTGCAAAACGAAGCACAGTTACTTCAAGCAGTCTATTACAGCCATAATGATGTACCCTTTAATTCACGTCTCAGGGCTCACAATCTTTTACTCTCCTAACCTTTCCTTATACCTTATACACATTCTCAGAACACGATGCCGAATTAAACTAAATCCCTTCTACCTGCACATGATCCACATCTGTCCATTCCCTGCACATTCATGTGTCTGTCTAAATGCCTCTTAAACCCCTCTGTCAGATCTGCCTCCACCACCACCCCTGGCAGCACATTCCAGACACCCACCACTCTCTGTGTAAAAAACTTGTCCCGCACATCTCCTTTAAATTTCCCTCCTCTCACCTTAAATCTATGCCCTCTGGTGTTTGATATTTCTATCCTGGGGAAAAGATTCTCTGACTGTTGACCCTATCTCTGCCTCTCATAATTTTATAAACCTCTATCAGGTCTCCCCTCAGCCTCCGACGCTCCAGAGAAAACAACACAAGTTTGTCCAACCTCTCCTTATAGCTCATACCCTCTAATCCAGGCAGCGTCCTGATGAACCTCTTCTGCACCCTCTCCAAAGCCTCCACATCCTTCCTGTAATGGGGTGCCCAGAACTGCACACAATGTTCCAAGTGCGGCCTAACCAAAGTTTTATACAACACACACATAAAGCTGGAGGAACTCAGTGGGTCAGGCAGCATCTGTGGAGAGAAATGGACAGTCGACATTTCGGGTCGAGACCCTTCATCTGGACTGAAAGATAGAGGGGAGAGAGCCGGTATAATGAGGTGGAGGGAAGGGGCGGGGCAAGTGATAGGTGGATCCAGGTGAGGAGGGATGATAAGTAGATGGGGGAGGGGAGAGTGGGAACAGTGACAGACAAGTTTGGTAAATTGGTAAATTGGTTTACTATTGTCACATGTACATGTACAGTGAAAACTTTGTTTTGCATACTGTCCATACAGATCATTTCATCACATCAGTGCATCAAGGTAGTACAAGGGAAAACAATAACAGAATGCAGAATAAAGTGTTACAGTTACAGAGGAAGTGCATACTTGGCAGCACGGTAGTGCAGCGGTTAGCGTAACACTTTACAGCGCCAGTGACCCTGGTTCAATTCCGGTCGCTGTCTGTAAGGAGTTTGTACGTTCTCCCTGTGTCCACGTGGGTTTCCTCCGGGTGCTCCGGTTTCCTCCCACATTCCAAAGACGTACGGGTTAGGAAGTTGTGGGCGTGCTGTGTTGGCGCCGGAAGCGTGGCAACACTTGTGGGCTGCCCCCAGAACACTCTACGCAAAAGATGCATTTCACTGTGTGTCTCGATGTACACGTGACTAATAAATAAATGTCTTATCTTATCAGTGCAGGTAGACAATAAGGTGCAAGGCCGTGGTGAGGTAGATTGTGAGGTCAAGAGTCCATCTTATCCTTGAAAAGTCTTACAACAGCAGGATAGAAGGTGTCCTTGAGCCTGGTGGTACGTGCTTCCACTGGCAGTGGGGACAAGCAGTGAGGAAGGAACTGGCTGTGGCAGTGAGTCTGGGTGAGAGCAGGAGAGCAGCAGAAACCACAGAGAGGCAGCAGTGAGAGAGGGTCACAGAACACCTGTCGGGGAGAGGAGGAAGACCTCTTCACAGTGCGCGCACCTCGAAGAGACCCCACAGCGGGACGCCAAACACGTCTCCACAGTTTTACACGGCTGCAGCGTGACTTGTGGCCGCCACTGTGCAGATGAGAGCTGGGGTCTGGGTTGCGAAGACCCCGCGGACCACCTGCCCACACTGTCAGGACGCTGGGCAGCTTGTCCGCGCCAACACCAGAATTCGGGGAAGGTTCAGCCGAGGACGGTGGGGTGGTGGGCAGTGGGGAGAGAAGGGTTAGTCTGTCTCCAACAGCGTGTGTGTCTGCACAGGGTTAACCGAGACTCCGGAGTTAGGAGTTGTCTGCGATGCGGGTGCAGCTGGTGTTCCACACTTGCCCGGGGAGTGGGAGTTTGCTTCTGACAGGATGTGACTTTGTAAACACAGTCCCACACAAGCTGAGGCTCTGCTGTAGTCACGTGTGTCCCAGACACGGGTCGCTGGCAGAGGTCCTGGCTTCCGAGTCTGCTCACTGCTCTCACTGCAGGAAGGTCGACAGAGTCACCTCACTCGCCTCACACTCCCTCCCTCAGGGCATGTGTAGGAGGGGAGCCCCCAGCACGCATCACAGGGCCCATTCACACCTCCCTTCCTCCTTCAGGGCTTCACTGATCTCTCTTTCTCTCTCTCTCTCACTCTCTCTCCACTCTCTTTTTCTTTCCCCTCTCTACACTCCCTCCTTCTCTCTCTCTCCATAACCTTAGCTCTGTCTTCCACTATCAATCTCTCCCACCTCCCTCCCTCCCCCTCCCTCCAACCCCCCTTCCACTCCCCCTCTCCCCCTCCCTCCCCTCCCTGCCCGTCCTCTCCCCTCCAACCTCCCTCCCATTCCCCCTCCCTCCCCATCTCCCCTCCAACCTCCGCTTCCTCTCCCCTCCAACCTCCCTCTCCCTCCGCCAACCCTCTCCCCCTCCCTCTCCCCCTCCTCCACCATCTCCCCTCCAACCTCCCTCTCCCCCTCCTCCACCATCTCCCCTCCAACCTCCCTCTCCCCCTCCTCCACCATCTCCCCTCCAACCTCCCTCTCCCCCTCCTCCACCATCTCCCCTCCAACCTCCCTCTCCCCCTCCTCCACCATCTCCCCTCCAACCTCCCTCTCCCTCCGCCAACCCTCTCCCCCTCCCTCTCCCCCTTCTCCACCATCTCCCCTCCAACCTCCCTCTCCCCCTCCTCCATCTCCCCTCCAACCTCCCTCTCCCCCTCCTCCACCATCTCCCCTCCAACCTCCCTCTCCCCCTCCTCCACCATCTCCCCTCCAACCTCCCTCTCCCCCTCCTCCACCATCTCCCCTCCAACCTCCCTCTCCCCCTCCTCCATCTCCCCTCCAACCTCCCTCTCCCCCTCCTCCACCATCTCCCCTCCAACCTCCCTCTCCCCCTCCTCCATCTCCCCTCCAACCTCCCTCTCCCCCTCCTCCACCATCTCCCCTCCAACCTCCCTCTCCCCCTCCTCCACCATCTCCCCTCCAACCTCCCTCTCCCTCCTCCACCATCTCCCCTCCAACCTCCCTCTCCCCCTCCTCCACCATCTCCCCTCCAACCTCCCTCTCCCCCTCCTCCACCATCTCCCCTCCAACCTCCCTCTCCCATGCCTCACTTTGCCCTGAATCTCTCTGCTTCTGCCTCCATCTGCCTATTTCTACCTTTCTCTGTCTGTCTATCTCCCTCTCATTCTCTCGCACCCCTCTTTCTCTCTCTCTCACTCCCTCCCTCTGACCCTCCCTCTCACCCTCACTCTATCACCCCCCCCCTCTCTCTCCCGCTTCAAGATATCCTTTAAAACCAACACCCACCTGCCAGCGAGGTCTCTGTCCGTGCCCCGGTGACGCCTTCTGCTTCTCTTCACGGCAGTCAGACGCCGTGGAAAGTTTCCTTACATTTCAGGTGCCACCTAAATGCAGTTCACTGTCCCGGGTGACGTTCAGTCAGACTCCTCGTGGATCGGGGCTCGTCAGCAGTCCCGGGAGAGAGGCCAACGTCCCGTGTGCTCAGTCAGTGGCCCCGGGAGGACGTCGGAGTCGATGGACGTTCCTTTGTTATTTGGAGAGTTTTGCTGATGGGTCGGGGGTTTCGGGGCTGGTGGGGGGACTGGGGTATTGGGGGGATGTGCTTATGTGTGGGAGGGGGAGACCCTCCGTCCCACTCTGGATCCTGTGTGTAGGTCCCTCCCCTCCCCTCCTCCCCTCTGCTTCCTCCTCCCTCCCTCTCCCACCCCCTCCCTTTCCCCTCCAACTCGCTCTTCCCTCATCTCTCCATACCCCTTCTCTCCTCTCCTCCCCATCCCTCCTCCCCTCCTCCCCTCCACCTCCCCTCCACCTCCCCTCCTCCCCTCCACCCCTCCTCCCCTCCACCTCCCCTCTCCTCTCCTGCCTTTCACCGCTCCCTCCCCCTCCCTCCCTCTCCGTTCCCCCTCCCTCCCCCTTCCTCTCCCTCCCTCTCCCCTCTCCTCTCCCTCCCTCTCCGTCCCCCCTCCCTCCCCCTTCCTCTCCCTCCCTCTCCCCTCTCCTCTCCCTCCCTCTCCGTCCCCCCTCCCTCCCCCTCCCTCCCCCTCCCTCTCCCTCCCTCTCCCCTCTCCTCTCCCTCCCTCTCCGTCCCCCTCCCTCTCCCTCCCTCCCTCTCCCTCCCCTCTCCTCCCCCTCTCCTCTCCCTCCCTCTCCCTCCCCTCTCCCTCCCCTCTCCCCCTCTTCACCCTTCTCCTCTCCCTCTTTCCCTCCCCGCCCCCTTCCTCCCCCTCCCCCTCGCCCCCTCCCCGCCACTGACCATGACATCCACTTTCCTTTCCACAGCTCCACTCCCCCTCCATCCTCGAGGGAAGGACCAGCCTCATGCAACCTCCGGTGAGAAGACCAGCTGCCCCTCCCCAAGACTTGGCAGCACCCAGGGGTGTCCAGGACCTGCCGTGTGAGGAGGCCACCTGTCCGCTCAACAGCTTCTGCACCAGCGACTACGAGACCGGAGGTTCCTGGTGTCACTGCAACCTGGGCAAGGCCGGGGACAGGTGTAGTACAGGTGAGTGGGGCGGTGTACACAGCACACGGTGGTACAGGCGGGGACAGATAACAAACAATGCAGAGGGAGCTTCACTCCATCTCTGACCCCGGGAGTGTGTGTTGGGACGGTGGGGAGGGAGATTCACCCTGTGTCTGACCCCGGGAGTGTGTGATGGGACGGTGGGGAGGGAGCTTCACCCTGTGTCTGACCCCGGGAGTGTGTGATGGGACGGTGTAGAGGGAGCTTCACTCTGTGTCTGGAGTCTGGCGCTGACCCTTGTGCTGCCTCACTGGGTGGACCTCTGCTGCCACCTGTTGGTACATGTGCAGGCGCCCCGTGTGTCTGCCGATGGTCCGCGTTGGGCTGTACCTGACTGTGGAAGTGCAGGCAGCAGTCAGATCGCCAACGGGCTGGAGCTGAGTAATGGATTTTGGTCACACCGTGCAGCGACCTGGTCTCCAGCCCTCCAGCACCCATTTTCACCCCCTCCCCCTTCTTGTTCCATCTCACAGAGTCACACAGCACAGATACAGACCCTTCGGCCCATCTCATCCATGCCCAGCAAGATGCCCCTTCCCTCCTCTCCCTCCCCCACTTCCTCCCTCCTCTCCCCCTCTCCCTTTCTCTCTCTCTCGTTCACTCTCTCACACGCTCACACACACATGCACACAAACACACAGACATACACTCACACACATACAAACACACACACAAACACACATATAAACACACATTCACACACACAAACATACACACACACACACACATACACACAGACTCTCACACACACACAGACACACACACACACAGACACACACAGACTCACACACACACACACACACACACACACACACAGACTCACACACACACACACACACACATACACACAGACTCTCACACACACACACACACATACACACAGACTCTCACACACACAGACTCACACACACACACAGACACACACAGACACACACACACACACACACACATACACACAGACTCTCACACACACACACACACACACAGACACACACACACACACACAGACACACACAGACACAGACTCACACACACACACACACACAGACACAGACTCACACACACACACACACACACACAGACACACACACACACACACATACACACACACACACAGACACACACAGACACACAGACACACACACATACACACACACACACACACACACACACAGACACACACACACAGACACACACATACACACAGACACACACACACACAGACACACACATACACACAGACACACACAGACACACACAGACACACACACATACACACACACACACACACACACACACAGACACACACACACACACACAGACACACACACACACACAGACACACACATACACACAGACACACACACAGACACACACAGACACACACACATACACACACACACACACACACACACACAGACACACACACACACACAGACACACACACACACACAGACACACACACACACACAGACACACACATACACACAGACACACACACACACACAGACTCTCACACACACTCCCTGTTTTTACCTGACAAGCCTGTGTGTTAATCAGTCCCCGTTGAGCGGTTGACGCAGGTCCCTTTCCCGGAGCTCTCTCGGTGTAAATCCCTGCACCCACCGTCTCCCCGGGATCGTGTTGCTGACCCCACTGACTGAATCTCTCTGCCCCCTCAGATATCTCCATTCAGTATCCAAAGTTCTATGGACACTCCTACCTCACCTTCGAGCCCCTCAAGAACTCCTACCAACGCTTCCAGATCACCATAGAGTTTAAGGTGAGTGAACCAGGGCTTGGTGTTGAGGGTGAGACCACCGACACGCTCAACGGGACCAAGGACATTCGACTAGGGCCAGGGGGGTGGACCAGTTGACTCTCCTTGATCCCATGGGACCATTCGGCCCATCGAGTCTGCTCCACCATTCAGTCATGGCTGATTTTTTTCCCAACCCCATTCTCCTGCCTTCTCCCCGTAACCCTTAACCCCCTTGCCGATCAAGAACCTATCAATCTCGGCCTTAAATACACCCAGTGACTTGGCCTCCCACAGCCGTCTGTGGCAACGAATTCCACAGATTCACCGCCCTCTGGCTGAAGAAATTCCTCCTCATCTCAGTTGTAAATGGATGTCCCTTAATTCTGAGGTTGTGCCCTCGGATCCGGGACTCTCCCACTGATGGAAACATCCTCTCCACGTCCACTCTATCCAGGCCTTTCAGTATCTGGTAGGTTTCAATGAGATCCCCCCCTCATCCTTCTGAACTCCATCGAGTACAGGCCCAGAGACATCAAACGCTTCTCATACGTTAACCCCTTCGTTCCCGGGATCATTCTTGTGAACCTCCTCTGGACCCTTTCCAGGACCAGCACATCCTTCCTTAGATACGGGGCCCCTGATTGCTCCCTGTTTAGGGTCCTTGGCATCTTCCTGTACCTTCCAGCATGCATTTTATCCCAGAGAATACTGACTTAATGTTATCAGAATCAGGTTTGTTATCACTGACATATGACGTGAAATGTGTTGTTTTGCGGCAGCCGTACAGTGCAGGACATAAAATTACTATAAATTACAAAAATAGATAAATAGTGCAGAGAAAAGAATAACGAGGTGGTGTTCATGGGTTCATGGACCGTTCAGGAACCTGGCGGAGGGAAAGAAGCTGTTCTGGTGAGGGGTCTCAGATTTTTCAGGTGACCCTCACCTCCTCTGTTCCCCCCCTCTCTCCTTCCAATCCACCTCTGATCCATTTTTGACCCCTTCCCACACCCTCAGACCCCCATTTTCGTCCCCATCCCCCTCCTGGTTCCACTCCCACATTTCACCCACCATACCCGCTCCCCCCTTCCATGGTCCCACCTGCCCTACACCTCTCCCCTAATGTTATACAGCCTTCCCGTGTTTATACAGGACACCATGTTTGTGCATCCCTTCTGCATTTATGCAGCCCTCTGCACTTACACAGCCTTTCTGCATTTATGCAGTCCTCCCTGATTAGGCAGCCCACAGCCCTCCTGCACTTACGCAGCCTTCTTGAACTGACAAACCCCTCAGCGTTTACATAACCCATTTTACGCAGCCCTTCCTGTTTATGCAGAGCTCCTGCAGTTATGCAGTTATCTAAATCTATTTACACAGCCACAATGCAGTTATGCAGTCTTCCTGCATTTACACAGCCCTCTTGCACTTACAAAGCCCTCAGCACCTACACAGCCCTCCTGTGTTTACGCAGCCGTTCTGTGTTTATGCTGCCCTCCTGTGTTTACACAGCCCTCCTGAGGGGGAGGCAGGCTCAGCAGGATTCTGGGGGCTGGAGGAGACCCTTTGGGGTGGGGGGTGGGGGGAAGGATTAACAGGGTGGTGTGGAAGCCCGAGGTGACGGTCACTACCTGTGTGTCCGCAGGCAGAGGGGAGCGCGGACGGGCTGCTGCTGTACTGCGGCGAGAGCGAGACGGGGCGCGGAGACTTCCTCTCCCTGGCCGTCATCCATAGACACCTCCAGTTCAGGTCAGTGCTCTCCCCACGCGGGCCAGCAGGACGCAGACCACTCCTGCGTTTACGCAGCACTCCTGCATCAACACAGCTCTCTGCTATTTATACAGCACTCCCGCATTTACACAACACCCCTGCATTTACACAGCTCTCCTGCATTTACACAGCACCCAACATTTACACAGCACTCCCACGTTTACACAGCACCTCTGCATTTATACAGCACTCCCGCATTCACGCAGCACCCCCACGTTTACATAGCACTGCTACGTTTACACAGCACTCCCGTGTTTACACAACACACCCGCGTTTACACAGCACACCCATGTTTACACAGCACCCCTAAGCTTAGACAGCACCCCTGCATTTACACAGCACCCCTGCATTTATGCAGCTCTCCTGCCTTTACACAGGACTCCTGCATTTATACAGCACTCCTGTGTTTACACGCACTTCTGGTGTTTACACAGCACTCCTGTATTTATATAGTCCTCTGCAATGACAAAACCAGTGTTTACACAACCCTCCTAGGTTTATTCAGCCCTCCTGTGTTTACACAATACCTTGCACTTACACAGCCCTCTGTCTTTGCATGGCCCTGCAGGTTTACAAAGACTTGTTCAGGCTCCGCGTGTGCACAATCTTCTGGTGTTTACGCATCCCTGCCACATTTACGTAGCCCTCCGACCCCATGTTCACACAACTCTGTGTTTACGCAGACCCCTGGATTTATACCCCACCGCTACAGTTATACGCACAGCCTGCCAAGGGAACACAGCTCCCCCTGCACCTACACAGGCCAGCTGTGCTTGCTTGGTGTGTGTGTGTGTGTGGGGACGGGGGGCTCCCCGCGTTCCCAGCACGAGCTCTGTGACCAAGGTCTTGCGCTGTCCGCGGCGGTGAGTTTGCTGGACGGAGGGAGTGCCGGGACTGGGAGAAACCGACCCCGGCACCCCCGGCGCTGTGGACCTCCCAGCGGTGGGATCTTGCTGTGCCCCCGCACGGTGACCCGGGGGGTGGGGTCAGTGGGCCCAGACCCGGCATGAGGACAGCCTGTGTGTGTGTGCGTCGGTCCGCAGGTTCAACTGCGGCACGGGGGCAGCGGTGGTGGAGAGCGAGAGCGAGGTGCGGCCACACCGCTGGCACACCGTCACCCTGTTCCGGGACGGGACCGCTGGCTGGATCCGGCTGGACAACGACACCCCCGTGTCTGGCAGGTCCCAGGTATGGGGCGGGGGGGGGGTGCAGGGGGGTGGTGAGGAGGGTGGGGGAGTGTAGGGGGAGGGTTGAGGGAGGGTGGGGGGGGTGGGGAGGGGATGGGTGAGGGAGGGAGGGTGAGGGGGAGGTTGGGGGTGGGGAGGGAAAGGTGGGGGGCGGGGGAGGGTTCAGGGAGGGTGAGGGAGAGTTGAGGGACAGTAGGGGAGGGTTGAGGAAAGGTGGGGGTGGGGTGTCGGGGAGGGGAGATGGAGGGTGGGGGAGGAGAGAGTTGGAGGGAGGAGGGGAGATGGAGGGTGGGGGAGGAGAGAGTTGGAGGGAGGAGGGGGGGAGGGGAAATGGAGGGTGGGGAGGAACTGGGGGCGGTGGTGTGATGGGCTGGGAAGTCTCCCGTCCTACCGCAGCCAATCAGCCACGGACTGAGATCCCGAAACATCTCCCGCCCACCCCAGGACAGGGATCCCTGTCCGCGGACTCGACCTGTGCTGGGGGCGGGGCTGGAGACGGGGAGGAACCTCGGCGTTGGGCTGAGTGTTGAGGTGTCGGGGGGAAGGGGTTGGGCGTGGCGCGGTGGCGGGGGCCCAGGCCTGACGCCCTCTGCTGATACTGGGATCTTCCTATTCCTCCCCACCAGGGCCACTACTACAAGATCACCTTCCGCTCTCCCATGTACCTGGGCGGCGCCCCGGGAGCCTATTGGCTGGCCAAGGTCGCAGGAACCAATCAGGGATTCCGAGGCTGTGTGCAGTCACTGGTGGTCAATGGCCGGAGGGTCAACCTGAGGCCCTGGCCCCTGGGTCGGGCCCTGAGTGGGGCCGATGTAGGTAGGAGCCCCCCTTCCCTGCCTCCAGCTCGTACCCCCCCAACCACCCCGACACCCACCCCCCGAGGGCAGTGGGAACACCACCCGTAGAGTCAGGCAGCATGGAGACAGGCCCTTCGGCCCAACTCCTCCATGCTGACCAAGATTCCCACCAAGCTAGTCCCATTTGCCTGCGTTTGGCCCGTATCCCTCTAAACCTTTCCCATCCATGTACCTGTCCAAGTGCCTTTTAAATGTTGTTAATGTACCCACCTCAAAAATATTAAGAGGAATAGACAGAGTGGACAGACAGCGTCTCTTTCCCAGGGCACCAATGCTCAATACAAGAGGGCATGGCTTTAAAGTAATGGGTGGGAAGTTCAAGGGAGATATCAGAGGAAGGTTTTTTACCCAGAGAGTGGTTGGGGCATGGAATGTGCTGCCTGGGGTGGTGGTGGCGGCAGGTACATTGGTCAAATTCAAGAGATTACTAGATAAGCATATGGAGGAATTTAAAATAGAGGGATGCGTGGGAGGAAGGCGTTAGATAGTCTTAGGTGAGGTTTAAAGGTCGGCACAACATTGTGGGCCAAAGGGCCTGTATTGTGCTGTATTGTTCTATGTTCTATGTTCAACCACTTCCTCTGGCAGCTCGATCCATATACTGACCACCCTCTGGGTGAAGAAGTTGCCCCTCAGGTTCCTATTAAATCTTTCCCCTCTCACCTTAAACCCATGCCCTCTAGTTCTCGATTCCCTAACCCTGTGTGCGTTCACCCTATCTATGCCCCTCATGATTTCATACACTATAAGGTCACCCCTCAGTCTCCTACGCTCCAAGGAATAAAGTCCCAGCCTGCCCAACCTCGCCCTATAACTTGGGCCCCGGAATGCTGGCAACATCATCCTGACTTAGGTAACAAGAAAAGGCCATTCAGTCTGTCTAGCCTATCTCACAATCAAATCATGGCTGTTCCATAACTGCGATTGGTATCCATAACCATGGCTGGCATAGACATGGTGGGCCAAAGGGCCTGTTTCTGTGCTGTGTGACCCTATGAGATTGGTGTCCATGTCCTAATCCAACAGAGGTCCAACAATCAGAGCTGCAGTGTCCACTGTGCCTTCGGGGAGACGTCCTGATCTCCCCCATCCCTTGTGTGTGAGGAAGGGACTTCCAGAGCAGCTTGACCTTGCACGGAAGGTTCTGCCCCTGAGTTGTGGCATCTGCCCATCCCAGTAGGTAGTTCCCCCCACCCCCTTCTATCGAAAGCACCCCCCACAGCCAGCGCTCGAACAAGGAAATCTGTCGCTGTTCCTTCACTGTCGCTGGGTCTCAGCCCTGGAACTCCCTCCCTCCCCGACACCAGGTGACCTAAAGAGACGTATAAAACCATGAGGGGCATAGGTAGGGTCGATGCACTCAGTCTTTTTCCCTCAGGGTTGGGGAATCGAGAACTAGAGGGCATGGGTTTAAGGTGAGAGGGGCAGAGATTTAATAGGAACCTGAGGGGCAACTTCTTCACCCAGAGGGTGGTCAGTACATGGAACCAGCTGCCAGAGGAAGTGGTTGAGGCAGGTACATTAACAACACTTAAAAGGCATTTGGACATGGATAGGAAAGGTTTAGAGGGATATGGGCCAAACACTGGCAAATGGGACTGGCTTAGATGGACACCTTGGTCAACATGGAGCAGTTGGGCCAAAGGGCCTGTTTCCACGCTGTCTGACTCTGTGACTCTGTGACAGCTCCGTGGGGAGCAGCTTCACCAGAGGGACTGCAGCAGTTGAGAGGGCAGCTCACCTTGAGGCGCGGGTGGTAAATGCTCTCTTTGCCGTCATTGACTGCAGGCTGTGTGCCTGACGTGTTAACCAATTGCAAATGGCGGTTGACGGTTAGTGCGGACTCGATGGGCCGAAGGGCCTGTCACCCTGCAGTATCTGTGACCCTACGGAGCCTCAGCTTGCTGTAGCCTTAACACCACCCTTTCTGGGGTAGTGCACAGTCTTGGAGGTAGAGGATGCTCTCATAGAAACACACACACACACACACACACACACACACACCCCCCACACACACACAT
>NC_067411.1:3942365-4017365 GCF_009764475.1 Pristis pectinata | reverse complement strand
CATCGAAGTTCAGGTCTTCCCTTTTGGGACAAGGTACAGCCAGGCAAAAGGATCGTTGGCCTTTATTGTAAGGCAATGAAGTATAAAAGTGGAGGCATTCTCGCACAACTTAAACCAGGGCAGGATTTCCACAGTGAACGGCAGGGCCCCGGGGAGTGTTGTAGAACAGAGAGACCTGAGCACACAGGCATATTGTTCCCTGCAAGCGGCAACACAGGTAATGGTATTGGTATTGGTTTATTATTGTCACTTGTACCGAGGTACAGTGAAGAACTTGTCTTGCATACCGATTGTACAGGTCAATTCATTACACAGTGCAGTTACATTGGGTTAGTACAGAGTGTATTGATGTAGTACAGGTAAAAACAATAACAGTACAGAGTAAAGTGTCACAGCTACAGAAGAAGTGCAGTGCAGGTAGTCAATAAGGTGCAAGGTCAAGCAAGTCCATCTCATTGTATAAGGGAACCATTCAATAGTCTTATCACAGTGGGGTAGAAGCTGTCCTTGAGCCTGGTGGATCGTGCCCTCAGGCTCCTGTATCTTCTGCCTGATGGAAGAGGAGAGAAGAGAGAATGACCCGGGTGGGTGGGGTCTCTGATTATGTTGGCTGCTTCAGCAAGGCAGCAAGAGGTATAGACAGAGTCCTTGGAGGGGAAGCTGGTTTCCATGATGTGCTGGGCTGTGTCCACAACACCCTGCAGTTTCTTGCCGTCCCGGGCAGAGCAGTTACCGTACCAAGCCGTGATGCGTCTATGGTGCATCGATAAAAATTTGTGATTGTCAAAGGAGACTTGCCAAATTTCTTTAGCCTCCTGAGGAAGTAGAGGCGCTGGTGAGCTTTCTTGGCTGTGGCGTCTACGTGGTTAGACCGGCACAGGGTATTGGTGATGTTCACTCCAAGGAACTTGAAGCTCCCAACCCTCTCGACCTCAGCACCATTGATGTAGTCAGGTGCATGTACACCGCCCCTTTCCTGAAGTCAATGATCAGCCATGAAAGTTTTTCACACAGAGGGTGGTGTGTATGTGGAACGAGCTGCCAGAGGCAGGTACAATTACAGTGTTCAAAAGTCACTTGGACAGGTACATGGATAGGAGAGGTTTAGAGGGATATGGGCCAAATGCAGGCAAATGGGACCAGCTTGGATAGACACCTTGGTCAGCATGGACGAGTTGGACCAAAGGACTACATTGGATGCGAGCTGCCGGACATCCAACAATGGATGTGAAAGGCAGTTACAGAAATGCAATTTGTTCTTTAGCTGGTTAACATCTGGGGGAACGGGGCTTGAGTCAGTGGGTGGGGTTACACACTGCGGGTGAGGCAGTGGAAGGAGCAGAGTCACTGGGAACCCCATGGGAGGATGAGGTGTCTGGCCATGGAAGGGAGGGGTTTGCCTGGGGTCTGACCTTGGTGTGGGGGGCCGGATCCTGAGGCAATGAGTGGTGACCTCTTCCCGGCGAGCCCTCGCTGAGAGGTCCTTCCTTCCCTCCGTTCCCACAGGGAGCCTTCACCCAGATCCGGTGCAGTACGGACATATTCCTCGGAGGGGTCCCGGACTACGACAGTGTGAGGAAGAACTCGGGGGTCCTGGAACCTCTCTCCGGGAGCATTCAGAATGTAAGTGCCGTCTGTCACTGTGGCTCAGAGCACCCGGTGAATGTCAGTGTGTTCGTGCAGCTGGGTGTGTTAGAGTGGTTGGTGCTGTGTGTGTGTGTGTGTGTGTGTGTGTGTGTGTTTGTGTGTGTGTGTGTGTGTGTGTGTGTGTATACTGCTCTTTGTATGTGTGTGTGCTGCCCTTTGTGTATGTGTACTGCTGTTTGTGTCTGTGTCTGTGTGTGTTGTGTGTGTATATAGGTGTGTGTGTGTATAGGTGTGTGTGTCCACGTTAGTGTGTGTGAGATGCGTTGTGTGTGTGTGTGTCTGTGTCTGTGTGAGGTGTGTGTGTTAGATGTGTTGTGTGTGTCTACGTTAGTGTGAGTGTTCTCAGTGCGTGTGTGTGAGATGTGTGTGTGTGTGTCCACGTTAGTGTGTGTTCTCAGTGTGTGTGTGTGAGATGTGTGTGTGTGTGTGAGATGTGTGTGTGTCTACGTTAGTGTGAGTGTTCTCAGTGTGTGTGTGTGAGATGTGTGTGTGTGTGTGTGTCCACATCAGTGTGAGTGTTCTCAGTGTGTGTGTGTGTGTGTGTGTGTGAGATGTGTGTGTCTACGTTAGTGTGAGTGTTCTCAGTGTGTGTGTGTGAGATGTGTGTGTGTGTGTCCACATCAGTGTGAGTGTTCTCAGTGTGTGTGTGTGAGATGTGTGTGTGTGTGTCCACATCAGTGTGAGTGTTCTCAGTGTGTGTGTGTGAGATGTGTGTGTGTGTGTCCACATCAGTGTGAGTGTTCTCAGTGTGTGTGACCGAATGCTCAGGCACCCTGTCCCTTCACCTGCCCCTCGCTGACTCCTGGTGCCCCTCCCTCCTCTCCAGCTGATCCTGAATGACCGGAGCGTCCGACTGGACCAGGACTTCCGGGTGGGAGTGAACCTGGAGAACACAGCCCACCCATGCGTCTCCAGCCCCTGTGTCAACGGAGGCTCCTGCAGACCACGCCACGATGCCTTCGAGTGCGACTGCCCGTTGGGCTTCGATGGGCTCCGGTGTCACAAAGGTACAGGGTCCTGCAGCGCTCGGTCTGAGCCCCCGTACAGCCGTGGCGAGCTGGGATACCACCTGCCCCTGCAACGTTTGGGCCTGACCCACCTATGACCACCATCTCAGCACCGCTGGGGCTTCACCATCTCCTCAGTTCAGGGGCAATTAGAGATAGACGATAAATGCTGGCATGGCCACAGGTGTCCAGGTCTGAGGAGGGAGCAAAACATCTTGCAGTTGGTTCCACGTCAAAGGATATTTAATGCAGCAAAAGCACAAGGCCATTTGGCCACATCTGTTCTGCTGTTCAGTGTCATAGAGACAGCACAGAAACAGGCCCTTCGGCCCAATCTGTCCATGCCGACCAACATTCCCATCTAAGACAGTCCCATTTACCTGTATTTGGCCCATATCCCTCTAAACCTCTCCTATCCATGCACCTGTCCAAGTGTTGATATTGTACCTGCCTCAACCACTTACTCTGGCAGCTCGTTCCATATACTCACCACCCTCTGTGTGAAAATGTTGCCCCTCAGGTCCTTTTTAAACCTCTCCCCTCTCACCTCAAACTTATGCCCTCGAGTCTATGGTTCCCCAACCCTGGGAAAAAGACTGTGTGCATTCACCCTTTCTATCCCCGTCATGATTTTATACATTTCTATAAGAGATCACCCCTCAGTCTCCTACGCTGCAAGGAAGTGTGGCCTGCCCGACCTCTCCCTAGAACTCAATCCCTTGAGTCCTGGAAACGTTCTCGTAAATCTTCTTTGCACTTTTTCCAGATTAATGCCATCTTTCCTACAACACTGAACCCAATACTCCAGGTGTGGCCTCACCAACATCTTGTACAACTGAAACATTACATCCCAACTCCTATACTCAGTACCCTGACTGATGAAGGCCAGCCTGCCAAACGCCTCCTTCACTGCCCTGTCTACCAGTGACGCTGCTTTCAGTGAGATCACATTGATCTGTATCTTAACTCTGTTGACCTTCCCTTGTTCTGTAATCCATGAACACACCCTCAACAAGCCCCTAAGAGCTTTGGTGCTGAGATGTTCCGTCGGTTGTAAGTCCCACTCCTGAGACTTGGGCGCTCAACAGGGGGCTGATACTCTGGATCCCACTTAACGTTACCGAAACAGAACATCACATTGTCGTCTGCGGGATCTTACTCTGTAAAAAAAATTGGCTGCTGTGTTCCCTGCTCAGGCAGTTCCCTCGGGATCGAGGGTGGCTCGCTTCCCCTCTGGTTCTGAGGTGACTGATGAGGCCGTTGTCGGATCCACAGATGGGGCACAAGGTGCCTGACGGGACGGGCAGGTAGTTGGAAAGGTGGTCCCCTTGTGAGGTGGTCCACTCCTTCCGCCGCTTACGTTGGTCCTCTGTGTGTTCTTGATGCACGGACTCGGGATTCTCAATCCCATCCCGAACACTTTGCCTCCACTCTGAGGTGTCCTGGGCCAGTGGTCCCCAGGAGTCAGTGGGGATAGAATGCAGAACCTGGAACACTACAGACAGGAACAGGCCCTTCGGCCCACCATGTTGTGCTGAACTAATTAAATGCCTAACTAAACTAATCTATTCTGCCTGCATAATGTCCATCTCCCTCCATTCCCTGCACATTCATGTGTCTAAGAGCCTCTTAAACACCTCTATTGTATCTGCCTCCACCACCACCCCTGGCAGCACATTCCAGGCACCCACCACTCTCTGTATAAAAAAAACTTGCCCCGCGCAACCCTTTTGAACTTACCCCCCTCACCTTAAATGCATGCCCTCTGGTATTAGACATTTGGACCCTGGGAAAAAGATACCAGGTGTCTACTCTATCTATGCCTCTCATAAAGTTCTATCAGGTCTCCTCTCAGCCTCCGCTGGTCCAGAGAAAGATTGTCCAACCTGTTCGTATAGCTCATGCCCTCTAATCCAGGCAGCATCCTTGTAAAACTCTTCTGAACCCTCTCCAAAGCCTCCACATCCTGTAATGGGGCAACCAGAATTGAATGCAATACTCCATATGCGGCCTAACCAGAGTTTTATAAAGCTGCAACATAATTTCCTGACTTGAACTCAGTGCCTTGACGAAGACAAGCATACCATATGCCTTCTTTACCACCCTATCAACATGTACAGCCACTTTCAGGGAGCTATGGACTTGGATCCCAAGATCCCTCTGTAAATCAGCACTGTTAAAGGTCCTGCCATTAACAGTGTACTGTTCCATTCCTGCAGGCAGGTTTGGAGAACATCTTCAGAATTGTCTCACTGACCCCGTGGTAATCCCTTGCTTGGAGCTGGGTCCGGTTTACAGAGTCTGGCTTGGACTGTGGCAATGTAACCTGCCCCATTGGGAGGGTTACAACAGTAACCCCACAACAGGAAGCCCCTTTTAGCTTGTCATGTTCTCCAGGACACCCTGAGGTCATGAGGGTGTTATGGTACCTCTGGGTGCAGGGACTCCGCCCCTTCCCTCCCCTCCCCTCCCCTCCCTCCTCCAGCGCGCAGCGTGGGTGTTGTGAACGGTTGCCCACTAACTTGTCTTGTTCTCTCTCCCTCTGCATCGCGTGGGCTGCAGAATGTGGGAATTACTGCCTGAACAGTAAGTAAATCCCGGTGTGTCCTTGTAGGAGGGTGGTAGTGTTTGTAGCCGAGCCTTCCCTCAGACCACTCATACCCGATGTGTCTTTAAGGAAGCAGTGCCGACTATTTTTCTCAGCAACCCAGGGTCAACCTCAGCTGGTCAAAGTCAAAGTCGAGTTTATTGTCAGATGCACAAGTCCATGTGTGCACAGGTGCAATGAAAAACTTACCTGAAGCAGCATCACAGGCACAGAGCATCAGATCAGCAGCGTTCACTAGAAAAACATACATTAAAATTTTTACAAGAACATGATTAGAACAAAAAGAAATGAAGTCCATTTTGGTGCAAAGTGATCAAACTGGTCGTAGTGTTGCTAAGCTGCAGTGTTTGGGGTTGTGCCGGTCGGTTCGAGAACGGAATGGTGGCAGCGCATCGATGGGTTCAAATCCTGCTGGAGGCTCCGGTGCACTGGGTGGAGCTTGAGTGCACTGCTGAGGGAGGGCTGCAGCTTCCCCTCCAAGTCACACACCATCCTGAGCTGCAAACACAGGCAGTCGCCAGGTTATGTAAGGTTTCTGTTCCTGACAGCTGTCCAGGAGCAGATTTCTCTAAGTTATAGACGTCTGTTTTCTATAGCCACCCACATCATCGCCCTGCAGACACGTGCTATAATTGGTAAATGTATTGGTAAATTATTTTATCTACATCTAAACAGCCAATAACGTGGTGTAAATTTACCAATTTACACCACATTGCACCATAGCGGTTAGCGTAACGCTATTACAGCGCCAGTGACCCGAGTTCAATTCCCACCGCTGTCTGTAAGGAGTTTGTATGTTCTCCCCATGTCTGCGTGGGTTTCCTCTGGGTGCTCCAGTTTCCTCCCACATTCCAAAGACGTACGGGTTAGGAAGTTGTGGGCATGCTATGTTGGCGCCGGAAGTGTGGCGACACTTGTGGGCTGCCCCCAGAGCACTCTACACAAAAGACGCATTTCACTGTGTGTTTCGATGTACATGTGACTAATAAATAAATATCTTATCTTATATCTTACATGACCGAGGTACAGTGAAAAACTTTGTTTTGCATGCCATCCAAACAGATCATTTCATCACGTCGGTGCATCGAGGTAGTACAAGGGAAAACAATAACAGAATGCAGAATAAAGTGTTACAGTGACAGAGAAAGTGCAGTGCAGGCAGACAATAAGGTGCAAGGGCGACGATGAGGTAGATTCTTTCATTTCATTGTATAATCACTCATAATTCAACTGATGCAATATATACTGTATCCAGTCATTAATGAATATTGTGAAACATTTTATTACTATTATCTTGTAAAATTCTTTTAAAATTTCTGGGAGAATTTGCATAAAGTTGGATTTCTGTAACCCAGGGAGTCCCTGTACATCACTGTTCCTTCACTGTGACTGGGTCTAAATCCTGGAATCTCCCTGCCCAACAGCACAGAAGGACTGGAGGGAACAGGATGGCAAATCACCACCGTCGTCTCCAAGGCCATAAACGCTGCCCTTCCAGTGAAACACATGGCGTGAAAAACTGACCTTAAAGGCATCAGCGATTAGGGAACAAAGAGTTAAAGGGGGCAATGTACAATTAACCCACCAACCAGCACGATTGTGGGATGTGGGAGGAAACTGGAGCACCCGGGGGAAACCCACAGGGTCAGAGGGAGAATGTGCAGACTCCACACAGACAGCGCCGGAGGTCGGGATCGAACCCGGGTCTCTGGTGCTGTGAGGCAGCAGCTCTGCCTGCTGCGCCACTGTCCTCACTACCTGCAGTGGAAGAAGAGTCGGTAAAAACCTCTTCCCTCCTCCATACAGTCTTAGTCACAAATTCACAGGGTTGTACAGCATAGAAACAGGCCCTTCAGCCCATCATGTCTATGCTGACCATCATGTTTATCTGTACTCAGCCTGCATTAATTCCATATCCCTCTATGCCCTGCACGTTCAGGTACATGTCTGGTTGCCTCTTAGATTTTGTCACTGTTCCTGCCTCCATTGCCTCCTCTGGCAGCTCACTCCAGGTACCAACTACTCTGTGTGAAACCTTTACTCCTCAGGTCCCCTTTAAACCTTCTTCCTCACACCTTAAACCTCTAGTTTTAGAAGACCTTACCATAGGAAACAGACTCTGGCTATCTACCCTATCTATGCCTCTCATTATGTTATGTACCTCTGTGATGTCACCTCTCAACCTCCTTTGCTCGAGAGAAAACAGACCCAGGCCATTCAATCTCTTCCAATAACTCAAGCCTTCCAATCCTTCTTCAAGTTTCTTGGTGTAAATATCATCAACAATTTGTCCTGGTCCAGCCACGTTGAGGCTACAGTCAAGAAAGCTCACCACACCTCTACTTCCTCAGAAGGTTGAGGAAATTCGGCAGGTCCCCGATATCCCTCTCACTAATTTTTACAGATGCACCATAGAAAGCATCCTATCCAGATGCATCATGGCTTGGTATGGCAACTGCTCTGCCCAAGATCGCAAGAGAATGCAGAGAGTTGTGGACACAGCTCAGCACATCACAGAAACCAGCCTCCCCTCCGTGGACTCTGTCTACACTTCCCACTGCCTCGGGAAAGCCACCAACATAATCAAAGACCCCACCCACCCCGGACATTCTCTCTTCTCCCCCCTCCCATCGGGCAGAAGATACAAAAGCCTGAAAGCACGTACCACCAGGCTCAAGAACAGCTTCTATCCCACTGTTATCAGACTCGAACAGACCTCTCATGCACTAAAAGATGAACTCTTGACCTCACAATCTACTTCATCGTGGCCCTTGCACCTTATTGTCTGCCTGAACTGCACTTTCTCTGAAACTGTAACACTGTGTTCTGCATTCTGTTTTCCTTATGTACTACCTCAATTTACTGATGTACTGGCAGGGGTTTGGAGAGAACTCTGTGTGTGTGTCTGTGTGTTTTGTAGCGGTTAGCACAACACTATTACAGAGCCAGCGACTTGGGTTCAATTCCGGCCGCTGTCTGTAAGGAGTTTGTATGTTCTGCGTGGGTTTCCTCCGGGTGCTCTGGTTTCCTCCCACATTCCAAAGACGTACGGGTTAGGAAGTTGTGGGCATGCTATGTTGGCGCTGGAAGTGTGGCGACACTTGCGGGCTGCCCCCAGAGCACTCTACACAAAAGATGCATTTCACTGTGTGTTTCGATGTACGTGTGACTAATAAAGATAGCTTATCTACCTGGATGGCACACAGACAAAAGCTCTTCACTGTATTTCGGTACACGTGACAGTAACCAATACCATGCTATTCCTCCTCCCTTCCCTCCCCCCTCTCCTGGTATCTCATGGAAAGAGAAACTGTCAGAGGAAGGAGGAATGTCGAGGATGGTTTTACCCTGACCTGTGTTTGCCCAGTGCGCACATCACTCTCACACACGGCCAAGGGTACCTGGTATCTGTGGAAACCGTCTCTGAGGGGTGAGGGATGAATCGAAACTGTACCACGATTCTCAGGAGGTGTTTATCCTGTCTCCCTGAGTCCTGGCTGACTCCCTTGGGAGCTACACTAACTGGGTACAGATGGTGACTGACCGAATTATCCCTGTGATTTCAGCTGTAACAGAAGCCATTGAAATCCCTCAGTTCATTGGCCGCAGTTACCTCACCTACGACCATCCAAACTTCCTCAAGCGGTAAGTCCCCTCTCAGTCACACCACCCACTTCAAACCCTCCATGGCCCCTCATCCTCAGATTCATTTTCAGAACGGAATATCTTACTTGATGAACCTTGTCAACTTTTTGAGGCGGTAACAGGGAGGATAGACAATAGTGGTGTAGTAGATGTAATATATTTAGATTTTCAAAAGTCCGTCAATACCGTTGCCTATATTAGGAAAGGTTTAGAGGGATATGGGCCAAATGCAAGCAAATGAGACGAGCTCAGATAGGCAACTTGGTTGGCATGGCTGAGTTGGGCTATTTCCGTGCTGTATGGCTCTGGAACTGTCTGTGAATCAACAGTAGACCAATGAATAATGTTGGTGGATGCAGAGTGAGGGGACAGTGCTGGAATGAGTCACTGGCTGACGTCAGGACAGGGAGTAGAGGTGGGAGTTTAGTGGCAGTGGAAGGAGGTGGGTGGGTGGTGTTCCTCAGGGATCAGTGGTGGGACCACTGCTCCTTTCATTAGCAACACGGACACAACCTATAGAAAAGATTTGGATGTGAACGTACACAGCATGGTTAGTAAGTGTGCAGATGATAATAAATGGGTGGTATTCTAGACAGGGTATAAGGTTGTGAAAAATTACAGGGGGATCTCGATCAGCTGGGTATGTGAGCTGAGGATTGGCAAATGGCGTTCAATCCAGATAAATGTGAGGAGCTGCATTACGGGAGATTTAACCAGGGTTGGACTTGTACAGTGAATGTTAGGGACCTGGAGTGTGTTATGGAACAGAGGGGCCTAGGATTGCAAATGCATAGTTTGCTGAAAGCTGCATCACAGGTAGACAGGGCGGTGAAGAAGGTATTTGGCACGCTGGCCTTCATCGGTCAGGGCACTGAGTATAGGAATTGGGAAGTTATGATGCAGTTATATAAGACATTGGTGAGACCGCACTTGGAGTATTGTGTACGGTTTTGGTCACCCTGTTACAGGAAAGATGTTATTAATCTAGAAAGAGTGCAGCAACAATTTACCAGGATGTTGCCTGGACTTGGGGGCCTGAGTTACAAGGAGAGGTTGTGTAGACTAGGACTTTATTCCCTGGAACGTAGGAGATTGAGGGGTGACCTGATAGAGGTGTATAAGATCATGAGGGGCACAGACAGGGTGAGAGCACACAGTCTTTTTCCCAGTGAGGGGGTGCTAAAAGAGGGCAGAGGCGAGGGATTTAAAAGGGACATCAGGGGCAGCTTCTTCACACAAAGGGCGGTGCGTATTTGGAATGAGCTGCCAGAAGTAGTGGTTGAGGCGGGCACATTAACAATGTTTAAAAGCATCTAAATAAGTCCATGGATAGGAGAGGTTCAGAGGGCTATGGGCCAAATGCAGGCAGATGGGACTAGCTCGCTGGGCAACACAGTCGGCATGGACCAGTTGGGCCGAAGGGCCTATGACAATTCCTAAATTGTGGATGATACTAAATTGGGGAGGGGGGGTGGGTTGGTGAAAACTAAGGAGGGTTCCTGCAACCTACATGAGAGCATCTGCAAACCTACAGAACAAATAACTGTCGTGTATGGTTTAACACGGATAGATGTGAGGTGTTATGTTGGGGTGGGAAGGATGAGGAGGTCCTGTTACTTGGAAGGTGGGAGTTTTGAGGGGGAGCAGAGCGACAAGGGGATCCTAGAGTACAGATGCAGCCGTCACTGAACGTCCCACCACAGGCTAGTGAGGCCATGAAGTACAAACCAAGCACCAGGTTTTATCACAGAGAAGTGAAAGGGAGGGAGTTGGGCTGAAGCCATGTCCCCCTTGGTTGGACCACACTGAGGGTCCCGTGCACAAGTCCTGGTTACCATTTTATAGGAAGGATACCATGATACTGGAGAGGGTGCAGAGAAGGTTCACGAGGTTTGGTGGGTTGGATGTATGAGGAAAGGATGAACAGACCAGATCTCCTTTCTCTTGGGGAATGAAGGCTGAATGGTTTGGTTCAGTCTGGACCTGCTGCATTTTCACCCGGCCTGTGTGAAGTGCCACCCAAAACTTCACTGTGAACCTTGACCCTCACAAGGCCAACCAGGAGGAAGGGAGAGGGAACTTGGTTTACGTAATGCTTTCTCGCAGTCCTTCATACATTCTAAACAGCGTCAGGTACAGGCAAATGTGCCGGGGAGCAATGACTTTCCCAGGGCAGGAAAGGCAGAAACCAGAGGACAAAGGTTTAAGGCGAGAGGGGAAAGATTTAAAGAGGACCTGAGGGGCAAGTTTTTCTCACAGAGGGTGGTGGGTGTATGGAACGAGCTGCCAGACGAAGTGGTAGAGGTGGCTACAATTATAACGTTTAAAAGGCATTGGGAGAGGTACATGGGTAGGAAAGGTTTGGAGGGATATGGGCCAAATGCAGGCAAATGGGACTGGCTTAGATGGGAATCTTGGTCAGCATGGAGGACTTGGGCTGAAGGGCCTGATTCTGTGCTGTATCACTCCATGACTATGAGGGACATGTAAGGGGAGGCTGGACAGGCACAAGTGGGAGGAGGGGATAAAGGCTCACACTGGTGGAATTAACTGAGGGAGCTGGGACCGAGCATAGAAACCAGCTGAGTTTCTGGTCGGTGGTGGTTCCATTGGCCCATATTCCCAGCGGACCCAGGAAGTGATGGAGCTATGGATCTGTGGGGAACACCACCATACACCTGCCACACTGCCCTTTCCATCCCCTGGGATAGGAGGTTCCGGTTCACCTGGCCCACCCGTCTGAGGTAAACCATGAAACTCTGAGGGACTTCTGGTTGTGCGGAGGGAGGATTCCCGGGAGTTGGGGAACCTTCCTGCTGGTCTCGCTCTCCCGTTGCCCAGTGAGGTTGGTGGTAGGCTGTGCCAGGCACGTCTGAACTACTCCCTGTCCTTCTGACCCGCCCACCAGGGTGTCGGGATCCAGGACCAACATCTTCATGAGGTTCAAGACGACGGCTGACGATGGATTGTTGCTGTGGAGAGGGGACAGTTCCATGAGGCTCAACAGTGACTTCATCTCCCTTGGTCTCCAGGACGGGGCCTTGGTGTTCAGGTGGGTGAGCTGGACTGGGTGTGGCTGGTGATGGGACCACGGTCTGTGGCTGGTGACGGGACCTTGGTCTATGGCTGGTGATGGGACCTGTGGTTGGTGATGGGACCTCGGTCTGTGGTTGGTGACGGGACTTGTGGTTGGTGACGGGACTTGTGGTTGGTGACAGGGCCTTGGTCTGTGGTTAGAAACAAGACCTCGGTCTCATCCACAAGCGGAGGGTGGTGTTTTGCCCTGTGAGAGTGGTCGGTCCCCATCCTGTTGCAGACGGTGTGGAGGGAGCTCTTGCGTGTGGAGTGATCCCACCTGTGCTAACCCCTTCTCAGCTGGAAATGGTCATCAGACCCTCGGCCCAGAACGTCTCTCGGGAGCTGGTCCCACACAACACGAGCTGCCTTTCAGAGATGCCCACTGTGAGAACATTGGGCTGATTTACCAGACTACCTCCTCTGATTCTGGCCTCAAACCATCCCTGGAATTAATCGCCTTCAGCTGGAGATCTCAAGCTCTGGAAATCCCCCCCCCCCTTCCCTCCATCCCTCTCAATCCTTTACCTACCCTCCTCCCCACCCTCTTTAATCAGGCCCAGGTACAGATGTTAGGGAGTTTCAGTGAGACAGAAGCAGAGGGCGTTGGGAAGACACAGCTGGTTGGGCAGCATCCGTGAAGGTGGAGGCAGTGTCGCTGGTTCAGCTCACAGGACCAGAGCACTGAGGGAAGGTCCACCAGCTGTGGCACCAACTGGTTCCCTGTCCAAAAGGCTGCCTCTTTTTTTAATATAAAATTTATTAGCTAAAAGCACTTCAAAAGGACAACCAGGGTGAAAACACTACAACTAATACAGAAGAGAACAAAACAAACTATCTACATAACTACAGCAAATAATACTAACTAAACACCCACTAAATGCAACATGCAACACTTCAGAGAAGAATAGCATTTTCACCGTCCACAACACACGCGATCCCCTGAGGGGCCCACCGAGTGCGGAACTCAACCAGGGTGCCCGTGGATACCGCGTGCTCCCTCTCCAAGGACACCCGCGTGCAGACGTGAGCTCGGAAGACGGGTGGACGGGTGGACCGGCCGGAACCCTCGTCTGCCCGCTGCACAGGCTGCCCCTCCAGCGCTGTTCCTGCGTTTGGTCAGATGTTAACTCAGCCAGATGTTTGTCGCGTACTTACCCCGGTGTCTGTGTCCCTCTCTGTTCCAGTTACAATCTGGGCAGCGGGACGGTGGGCATCATGGTCAATGGATCGTTTCATGATAACCGCTGGCACCGGGTGAAGGCGGTCCGGTGAGTGACTGTCGTTCCGAGGGGGTGGGCAGAGGGCAGGTGTGGTGTGTGTGCTCACACACCTGTGTGCTCGGGTGTATGTGGGTACACATCCACGTGCATGTGTAAAAATCTGTCTGTGCATGTGTGTGTGTGTGTGCGTATGTATGTATAAACCTGTACATGTGTGTGTCTGTATACAAACCAGTGTGTCCACATACAAACTGGTTCGTGTGTGTGTGTCTCTGTATACAAACCTGTGTGTGCACGTATAAACCCGTTCATGTGTGTGTCTGTGTGCAAACCTGTGTATGCACGTACAAACCTGTTTGTGTGTGTGTGTGTGTGTGTATGTGTGTGTGTACATGCATACAAATCTGTGTATGTACTTACAAACCCATTCATGTGTGTGTCTGTGTACAAACCCATGTATGTGCATACAAACTCAATCACGTGTGTGTGCATGCATACAAATCCATGTGCATGTGTACAAACCCATGTGTTTGTGTGCAGACCCATGTGTGTGTACAAGCTCGTGATTGTGTACAGAACCATGTGTGTGTACAACCCGTGTGTGCATTTACAAACCCATTTGTGTGAGTACACGTGTGTGTGATTGTACTGGTGGGTTTCACAGCCGCTCTGTTGCAGGGACGGGCAGTCTGGGAAGTTAACAGTCGACGATTACGGAGCCAAGACGGGGAGGTCACCGGGGAAGATGCGGCAACTCAACATCAACGGACCTCTGTTTGTGGGTAAGGAGGTGTGGGTCGTTGGGGCTCACCCTGTGGAGCTGGAACCCCAGCTTACACCAGGCAGACCACTCGCCTCAGTGCTGCCTGTGGTGCACTGGGTCACCGGGTCTATGTAGGGCTGCACAGGAAGCAGGTGCCCACACACAGCTCCCTACACAGGTCCCTAAACACAGGAAACAGGTCCCCACACACAACTCCTTATGCAGGTCCCTAAACACAGGAAACAGGTCCCCTACACACAGACAGCAAGTCCCCATACGCAGCTCCCTACACAGGTCCCTAAACACAGGAATCAGGTCCCCATACACAGCTCCCTACACAGGTTCTTAAACACAGGAAACAGGTCCCCACACACAGCTGCCTATGCAGGTCCCTAAACACAGGAAACAGGTCCCCTACACACAGAAAGCAGGTCCCCATACACAGCTCCCTACACAGGTCCCTAAACACAGGAAACAGGTCCCCGCACACAGCTCCCTACACAGGTCCCTAAACGCAGGAAACAGGTCGCCATACACAGCTCCCTACACAGGTCCCTAAACACAGGAATCAGGTCCCCATACACAGCTCCCTACACAGGTTCCTAAACACAGGAAACAGGTCCCCACACACAGCTCCCTATGCAGGTCCCTAAACACAGGAAACAGGTCCCCTACACACAGAAAGCAGGTCCCCATACACAACTCCCTACACAGGTCCCTAAACACAGGAAACAGGTCCCTACACACAGGAAGGAGCTTGCTTTACACAGGAACCTGTTCCCCTACAACGCGGACCCTTTATTCTGAAGACTGTGACCCCTGGTTGTAGACAGCCCAGCCCGGATACACATCCTCCCTGCCTCCACCCGGCCGGAAGTCCAACGAGACCACGTCTCGCTCTGTAACCCGTCCAGGAGGCAGCTGTGTCTCTGCGGGCAGCGGGCGAGCCCATGTGGGGCAGCTGGCTGTACACTGTCCCCTCCGCCCCTCACCCCCACCTCCCTGACGGAGCGCACTGTCTGACACCCTGCCTTTGCTCCCGTGGCAGGGGGAATGAAGGAGATCGCGCTCCACACCAACCGGCAGTACATACGCGGACTCGTGGGCTGCATCTCGCACTTCACCCTGTCCACCGACTACCATGTGTCCCTGGTGGGGGAAGCAACCAGCGGCAAGAACATCAACACCTGTAGGACCAAGTAGCCAGCACTGGGGGTGGGGGGCAGGTGGGGGTGGAGGTGGCGGGGGGGGGAGGGGGGGGAGGGGTGTGGGGGTGAGGGAGAGGAGTGGGAGGGATAGGGAAGGGAGAGGAGGGGGGAGGAGCTGAGGGGAGGGAGGTGAGGGGAGGAGGTGAGGGCAGGGAGGGGACTGGAGGGAGGAGGGAGGGGAGTGGAGGGAGGTGAGGGGAGGAGGTCAGAGGAGGAAATGAGGGTAGGGAGGGATGGTAGAGGGGGTGGAGGGGAAGAGGAGGGGGTAGGAGGGGAGGGGAGTAGGTGAGGGGAGAGGAGGGAGGGGAGTAGGTGAGGGGAGAGGAGGGAGGGGAGGAGGAGAGAGGAGGGAGGGAGGGGAGGAGGTGAGGGGAGAGGAGGGAGGGGAGGAGGTGAGAGGAGGGAGGGAGGGGAGGAGGTGAGGGGAGGGAGGGAGGGGCGGAAGGAGGGGGTGGAGGGACTAACTGAAGCCACAGAGGAAGTACCTGAGGACGATAGGCTGTGAGAAATGCTGGTCAGGAGGAAGCTCCGTCACGTTGCCGTTTCCATGGTAACCGGGGCCCGTGGGTCCAGTCCAGCCCGGACGCACATTGGTCACTTCCCCGCTTTCCACACTGCTGTCCTGGCCCCTCGAGGGACTGGGACTGCGGGGTATGTGTGGGGTGTACGGGGTGTGTGGGGTGTACGGGGTGTGTGGGGTGTGCGGGGTGTGTGTGGGATGTGCGGGGTGTGTGGGGTGTGCAGGGTGTGACGGGACAGGGTCACACACTCACCGGCTGTACCTGCTGCCAAATGGGATCAGCACAGACGGGCAAGGAGGTGGGCATGGGCACGATGGGCCAAAGGGCCTGTTCCTGCGCTGCATGGCTCAGCTCGGGTCTCATCGAACCAGGAACAGCAGGAAGGGCAGAATGGCCTCCCGTGGCTATTCTTCCTTCCAGTGAGGAACAAAGTCTTGCATTTCTGTAGCACCCTACACGACGCCAGGACACTTCGCAGCCGAGTGACGAAGCCTTGCAGCGTAGGACAGGTCCGCGCACAGCATGATCCCACAAACGTGAGAGGGGTTTGTTAATCATGTTGACTGAGGGATGATTGGTGGAGAAAGATGTGGGATCTCCCTGTGCCTGGGACCTTCTAGAGCCACCAGACAACTTAAAGTCTCATCGGAAAGCCACTCGCGTCTGACAGTGTGGCATTCCCTCAGCACCACACCAGGGCTGCAGTTCCACGCTCTACAAGACGTCGGTGAGGCCATGTTTGGAATATTGTGTTCCATTTTGGTCACCCTGCTGTAGGGAAGATTGCAGAGGAGATTTGCGAGGATGTTGCAGGGACTCGAGGGACTGAGGTTGAGCAGGCTGGGGCTTTTTTCATTGGAGTGCAGGAGAATGAGGGGTGATCTTACAGAGGTGGATAAAATCACAAGGGGGACAGATAGGGTGAATACACTCGGTCTCTTTCCCAGGGATGGGGAATCAAGAACTAGAGGGCATAGGTTCAAGGTGAAAGGGGGGAAAGATTTAATAGGAACTTGAGGGGCAACTTCTTCACCCAGAGGGTGGTCCGTATCAGAATCAGATTCAGGATTATTGTCGCTGACTTATATGTGGTGAAATTTGTCGTTTTGTGCCAGAGGAAGTGGTTCAGGCAGGTACAATAACAACATTTAAAAGGCACTTGGACAGGTACATGGATGGGAAAGGTTTGGAGGGATATGGGCCAAACGTGGGTAAATGGGACCAGCTTGGATGGGACATCTTGATCAGCATGGACCAGTTGGGCCAAAGGGCCTGTTTCCATGCTGTGTGACGCTATGACTCTAGTCCGGAGTCGGGTCTCGAACCTACAACCTTCTGACTCGGAGGCAAGGTCAGCTGTCCGCCAGACCATGAGCCGGCTCTGGGAGACTGGAGCTGTCCCCTCCTCCTCCAGCCCAGTCCCCGTGGCCCTCAGTCTCAGCCAGTGCCTGATAACGATGCCTAACCGCTCTTTGAGGAATCCCACCCCCGTGAATAGAGGGGTCTCGGCTGTTGAAGCCCTCCACTCCCTTCCAAGTAAGTTGTAGGTCAAGCTTGTTGTCATGTGCACAAGCGCGGGGAGGTACAGGTACAGTGAAGGACTTGCTGGCAGCAGCATCACAGGCAGGTGGGTGCAGGCAACACACAGAACACGGCGTATACATAAACTGCGCAAGGCAGTGAGGAAAAAGCCTCTTCAAAACAAGACATATGTGCAAAACTACATAACACCATAAGATATAGGAGCAGAATTAGGCCATTCGGCCCATCGAGTCTGCTCCGCCATTCAATCAGGGCTGATTTTATTTCAACCCTGTTCCCCTGCCTTCTCCCCATAACCCTTAACCCCCTTACCAATAAAAAACCTATCAATCTCTGCCTTAAATACACCCAATAACTTGGCCTCCACAGCCGTCTGTGGCAACGAATTCCACAGATTCACCGCCCCCTGGCTGAAGAAATTCCTCCTCATTCTCAGTTGTAAGGAGACGTGCCTTTATTCTGAGGCTGTGCCCTCTGGTCCTGGACTCTCCCACTGATGGAAACATCCTCTCCACGTCCATTCTATCCAGGCCTTTCAGTGTTCGGTAGGTTTCAATGAGATCCCCCCCTCATCCTCTGAATTCCATTGAGTACAGGCCCAGAGACATCAAACGCTCCTCATATGTTAACCCCTTCATTCCCGGGATCTTTGTTGCAAACCTCCTCTCCAGAGCCAGCACGTCTGTCCTCAGATATGGGGCCCAATCAGAGATAGTCCATGGTGGTGCAAGTGGTGGTCCATAGTGTTCTGTTGCTGAGGTAGGGTTAGGGTTGTGCAGATCTGTTCAAGAACTGGAGACACCAGAGATTGCAGATGCGGGAATCTGGAGCAACACACAAGATGCTGGAGGAACTCAGTGAGTCAGGCAGCATCTGTGGGGGGAAATGGACCGTCCATCTCTCAGTGCGGATGAAGGGTCTCAGCCCGAAATGGCAACAGAACCAGACCCTTTGGCCCATCATATCCATGCCAGCCATTGAGAACCTATCCGCACTAATCCCATTTTCCCCAGGTTACAAACGCCCGACTTATGTCCAGCCCGTACATACGATCGAGTGTTTGGGGGACCAGTGGGACGGATTTGCTGGCTGCTGTAGGTCTACAGGTGTCTTCTGCCAGGTGGGAGCTTGGTTGGTGGCAATATGTGAATGGTTGAGTTAAGCGTCCCAATTAAACGACAACTACTTCTGACTTGCAAACTGTTCTCGTTATGAACAGTTCTCAGGAGCAGAGCCCTGTCGTAACGTGGGGAGGATCTGTATACCTAGAACATAGGATGGCCGAATATACAATGTTGTGCCGACCTTTAAACCTCGTCTAAGACTATCTAACCCCTTCCTCCGACATATCCCTCTAATTTAAATTCCTCCATATGCTTATCTAACAATCTCTTGAATTTGACCAATGTACCTGCCGCCACCACCGCCCCAGGCAGCGCATTCCATGCCCCAACCACTCTCTGGGTAAAAAACCTCCCTCTGATATCTGTTTGAACTTCCCACCCATTACTTTAAAGCCATGCCCTGTATTGAGCATTGGTGCCCTGGGAAAGAGGCGCTGGCTGTCCACTCTATCTATTCCTCTTAATATTTTGTACACCTCTATCATGTCTCCCCTCATCCTCCTTCTCTCCAAAGAGTAAAGCCCTAGCTCCCTTAGTCTCTCCTCATAATGCATACTCTCCAAACCGGGCAGCATCCTGGTAAATCTCCTCTGCACCCTTTCCAACACCTCCACATCCTTCCTATAATGAGGTGACCAGAACTGGACACAGTACTCTAAGTGTGGCCTAACCAGAGTTTTGTAGAGCTGCATCATTTCTGCATCATTATACCTCGGCAATTCAAGCACTTGTCCAGTTTCTTCTTAAATGGTGTGAGAGTCTCTGCCTCCCCCACCCCTCAGGCAGTATGTGTTCCAGATTCCAAACCCCCTAAACCTTTTACTCCTCACCATAACCACATGCCCTCCGATCTCAGACGTGTCTGCTGTGGGGAAAGGTCTCTCACTATCCTCACGGTTTTGTGCACCTCTGTCAGGTCTTCCTCAGCCTCCTGCACTCCAGGGAGAACAGACCCAGCCCCTCCGGTCTCTCTGTGTAACTGAGATGCTCCCTCCCAGGCAACATCCCGGTGAATCTCCCCTGCACTCTCCAGTGCACTCACATCCTTCCTATGGCTATCTTGACAGTGGACTGCTCGCTTCCTCTCCTCCCACATCCCCAGCCTAGGGGAGTGGGGGTGGTGGCACAGGGAGTCACGCCTTCACTGGATGGGAAAGCCAGCCTGTTGTCTGTGTTCTGAGGCTTGGACTGATCTCCCAACACATTCATTGTCCAGCCAAGAACAGCAGATGGCAATCTAACTTCACAAAACCACACGTGGAGCACTGCGTGCAGTTCTGGTCACCACGCTACAGGAAGGATGTGATTGAGCTGGAGAGAGTGCAGGGGAGATTCACCAGGATATTGCCTGGACTGGAGAACTTTAGTTATGGGGAGAGATTGTATAGGATGGGCTTGTTTTCCCTGGAGTGAAGGAGGCTTGAGGGGTGACCTGATAGAGGTATAGAAGAGATACATAGACAGGGGAGATAGTCGGAATTCTCCCGTAGTAGGGGTGTCAAAAACAAGAGGGCAACACACGATCTGCTGGAGGAACTCAACGGGTCGAGCAGCATCTGTGGGGGGGAAAGGAGTTGTCAACGTTTCGGATCGAGGCCCTGCATCAGAGTCTTGAAACAAGAGAGTTCAGGTTTAAGGTGAGAGGATTTTAAAGGGTAAGGTGTTTACACAGAGGCTGGTGAACTTGCCCCCATTCAAATCAGAATCAGGTTGATTATCATTATCTTATATGATGTGAAATGTATTTTGCGGCGGCAGTACGGTGCAAAGAAAAAATTACTCTAAACCACACAATAAATAAATAAATAGCACAAAAAAAAGAATAACGAGGTGGTGTTCATGGGTTCATGGACCATTCAGAAATCTGATGGCGGAGGGGAAGAAGCTGTTCCTGAAACGTTGAGTGTGGGTCTTCAGGCTCCCGTGCCTCCTCCCCGATGGTAGTAATGAGAAGAGGGCACGTCCCGGGTAGTGAGGGTCCTTAGTGATGGATGCCGCCTTCTTGAGGCACCGCCTCTTGAAGATGTCCTCGATGGTGGGGAGGGTTGTGCCCGTGATGGAGCTGGCTGAGTCTACAACCCTCTGCAGCCTCTTGCGATCCTGTGCATTGGAGCCTCCGTACCAAGCGGTGATGCAACCAGTCAGAATGCTCTCCACCGTACGTCTATAGAAATCCGTAAGGGTCCATATCCTTCTGTGCCTTGCCTAGCTAAGTGTCTGTCTCAATGTCTCTTACACGTAGTGACTGCATCTAATTCCACCCCCTCCTCTGGCAGAGAGTTCCAGATATCAACTATTCTCTGTGTAAAAAAATCTTACCCCTCAGATCTCCTTCGAAACTCCTTCCTCTCTCCTTAACCCTACGCCCTCTTGTTTGTGATACCCCTCCCATGGGAAAAAAACATTCCGATCTCTACCCTGCTTGGGCTGGGATGTAACAGGGCTGAGGTCAGATTCAGGCTCCCAGGATGAACATCACGTACTGGGGGTCCTCTCCCACACCCACCCCTCTGAGTGTACGCAGGAAGTGAGAGTCAGTGATCCACTCATTCCCAGCCCTCTCGCAGAGGCCCTGGTAGTATTCCCCTTCCTCCACGCCCTGCCCTGAGTGAGATACACCAGTCCCTCCCACTCATTCACGATGGCTTCCACCAGCTACCGGTGATGACAAGTTCTGAGGCAGTGCGTCCAATGAGGTTCACTGCCCTTCTAGTGATGGAGTCCGGAACTCCCTCCCACAAACTGGTTGCTCCGGTAACCACGTTAATCTGGAGTTCAGCCAATAATGAACCAGAGGAATAGGCTCGAGGGGCCAAATGGCCTCCTTCATTCCCTTGTTAAAGCAGACCTCTGACGGAGCCATCAGGCATTGTTCACAACAACTTTACCCAGCTCCTGCAATGATTCACAGGCGCTATATAAATGGAGGTACTGGCTTGGTTCACTGCTGCCCTGCGGTGGTATCTCTCATTGCTGTGCCTGTTGGGGAGGAAAACCAGCAGAAGCTTTCGACCAAAGGACTCACCGTGTGCAGGGAGTTATTTTACAAAATACAGTATTTTATTGACTGTTGCTTCAATAGACATAATCTCACGGGTGGACAGACCAAAACGGTGGGCTGCCCAGGGTTGCTACGGTCCAGCACTGGCAGCCTTTCTGACAGAAAGGAATAAATAATACTGGCACAGTTTGTGATCGGGGATCTGATCCAGGTCTGGGATAGTGGGGATCTGATCCAGGTCTGGGACAAAGACCAGAATGATGACTGGGTGGGTTTTGCCACTGGGACAAGACTAATTCTGGTCTGGGACATTGGGTTGAATCTTATCCAGGCTCCAGGAAAGGCATGGATTGGGAGAGAGCTCACTGGGTGTGAGGGAGTGGAGGGGATCCAACCCCAGTTGACTTGTTTCTCTCCACCAGAAGTACCCAACAGCTGGCACCAGACCTTGACCTGCCTTTCTGTAGGGAGGGGGTTTACCCACTGATAGTGTGAGAAGCTTCCCCTGAAAGTGGGCAGTCCAGGGACCTGGCACACAGCATTAACACTTTGGGCGAAAGGAGGATGCGAAGAAGATGTTTTCGCCCAGAGACTGGTGCTGACCTGGTTCACGCTGCCTGCAGGGGTTGGAGATGTGTCGAGTCCTTCCAAAGTGCGTGGATCAGCGCTGCAGAGGGAACAGGATGCAGGGCTGTGGGGAAGGTGTGGGTACTGGGATGGGGGTCACTGTACCAATGCACGTTAACCATTCCACAGTTCTATAAATAAAACATTGTCACACTCAATACTTCCCGACTCCAATAAGAAGCTCCTTGGAAATGTTCCGACGACAATAATACATGTGGGTTCATAAGCGGACTGGGAGGAGGTACCAATTGCAATTAGTCCCACTGCACAGAATATAACAGTCCGCCTTTCCAGTCTCTAAGCCCCTCCATAGTCTGTGTTCCTGTTCTCATGCCTCAGGCTCTGGAGGGAATTTGCTTCTTATTCCTGGCCATCCATCTCTTCAGCTGGGCATTGTTCGGATCCACACAAAGTTTGTGTGAACCTCTGAGGAGGCTGCAGAGAAAAATTGGACACAATTCAGATGTCAGAAGGTTGCAACAGGAGAAGGCCATTCAGCCCCTTGAGTCTGTACTCTTATGTGTGTTTTTGGGATCTTGGCTTCACCGGTGAGCCCAGCATTTATTACATACCCTCTTTGCCCTTGAGTTGAATGACCATTGGGTCATTTCCCACAATAATTCCACATGGGGATTTCAGTTTAACCATAGCACAATTCCCTTGGATTCATGCCTGCATCCTTAATCCATTTGACTGCCTTGATTCCCAGCAATATTCCTGATAAATTTGATCTCCCAACAGTGGAGACTACAGCCTTGTTTGGGCGTTTTATTTCAAAGTGTTCATCCGTCTCTGGATATCGGTGGCAAGGCACCAACTATGTGGCTTCCTGGAGTGTTTCAGAATCAAAGACATCAGTGTCCCCGGAGTCACGTATAGACCCATCTGATCTCCCGTGATCAAGGACGGCTGATCTCCCATGAGTGAACGAGTGGGTTTTTACAACAAGGTCTCGTGGTCATTACTGCACATTTCCCCTCCTCAGGTTCAAGTTTTTAAAGTGATTTCACATCCAGTGTGGGATTTGAACTTTGGTCATGTCTGATCATTTACATAACATAAGAACATAAGAAATAGGAGCCCGTCGAGCCTGCTCCGCCATTCAATAAGATCAGGGCTGATCTGACCGTGGACTCAGCTCCACCTACCTGCCTTGTCCCCATAACCCTTAATTCCCCTACTATGCTAAAATCTAACTGTGCCTTAAATATATTTAATGAGGTAGCCTCTACTGTTTCCCTGGGCAGAGAATTCCACAGATTCTCTACTCTCTGGGAAAAGCAGTTTCTCCTCATCTCCATCCTAAATCTATTCCCACGAATCTTGAGGCTATGTCCCCTAATTCTAGTCTCACCTACCCGTGGAAACAACCTTCCTGCCTCTATCTTATCTATCCCTTTCATAATTTTATATAAGATCCCCTCTTATTCTTCTGAATTCCAGCGAGTATAGTCCCAGGCAACTCACTCTCTCCTCATAGGCTAACCTCATCATCTCTGGAATCAACCTGGTGAACCTCCTCTGTACCGCCTCCAAAGCCAGTGCATCCTTCCTCAAGTAAGGAGACCAGAACTGCACGCAGTACTCCAGGTGCGGCCTCACCAGTACCCTGTCCAGTTGCAGCGTAACCTCCCTGCTCTTAAATTCAATCCCTCGAGCAATGAAGGCCAACATTCTATTTGCCCTCTTGATAACCTGTTGCACCTGCAAACCAACCTTTTGCGATTCACGCACAAGCGCTCCCAGGTCCCTCTGCTCAACAGCGTGCTGCAATCTTTCACCATTTAAATAATAATCTGATATAAATCACCTCCCTCCCCACCCCTCCCTCCTTTCCTCTACACCCCTCGACCTCACCCACCTCCTCACCACTACCTCCTCCCCCCAACACCCCTTGACCCCACGCCTCTGAGGCAGTGGGTGCTGTTGTGATGTCCCTAACCAAGCGACCCAGAGGCTTGAATGGAACACCCTGAGACACGAGTTCGAATTCCACGCTGGCAAGTCGGGAGTTTAAATCCAGGGAACTAAATTATTGTGGAGCTGATCGCAAGTAGGGAGCATTCAGGTTGTTGTTAAAGCTCTTATGGTTCCCGAACCTCCTTGGGATAGACCGGATCAGCTGTACTGACCTAGTCTGGTCTGAATGTGATTCCAGACCCCAACATTCGGTGTGGACTGAACCAGGCAGACATTGGACTGAGGATCCAGTAACTGCGACCTTGGAATGAATTATAACGCACCACCTCTCCCCCGTGATCTCTGAGCCACCCCCTCCGCACCTCCCCAAGCCCATCTCTCCAACAGGAGACACAGGAGACTGCAGGCGCTGGAATCTGGAGCAAAAAAACAATCTGCTGGAGGAACTCACAGTGGGTCAGGCAGCATCTGTGGAGGGGGGAGAGAGGAATAGTTGACGTTTCAGGTCAATCGGGACCGGGCAGGGTTCCAACCCGAAACGCCGAGAATTCCTTCTTCCCCACAGGTGCTGCTCGACCTGCTGAGTTCCTCCAGCAGGTCTCCCCATCTCTCCAATGGCCCACCTTTCTCCCACACCTTCCTCCCACAGCCGGGGGACCTCAGTCACTGCCCTACCCCCTCCCCACTCCACACCTCCCCCCACCCCCCGACCCCGACCACCTTATTGCTTCTCTGAATGAAGAAGGAGATACTCACATCACTGCCTTGATGGCGCAGATCCGGTCATCCTGAATATCGAAGAGCTTCGCCCTCCTCAGTAACTTTGGGTTGACCTTCTTGGACACTTGTGTGCAGCAGCTTATCACATGACTGTTCGGCATGGCTGGAGATCAGAAGGTCAAGCATTAAACAATTAGTCAGCCAAGAACACGAGACAGCAAGGCCCTTTGGCCCATCGAGTCCATGTTGACCATCAACCACCCATTTACACTGATCCCATTGAACGTCTCGACCCGAAAGGCTGGGGCGTGGAATGCGCTGCCTGGGGCGGTGGTGAAGGCAGGTACATTGGTCAAATTCAAGAGATTGCTAGATAAGCATATGGAGGAATTTAAAATAGAGGGATATGTGGGAGGAAGGGGTCAGATAGTCCTGGGCGAGGTTTAAAGGTCAGCACAACATTGTGGGCCGAAGGGCCTGTACTGTGCTGTACTGTTCTATGACTCTATGAAACGTCGGCTGTCCATTTCCCTCCACAGACGCTGAGTTCCTCCAGATTCCGGCATTTGCAGCCTCCTGTGTCTCCCATTTTATTCACCCCACATCCCCATCAACTCCCCCCAGATTGTACCCCACACGGGGGCCAATTTACAGTGGAAATCAGCCCACCAACCCACACGACCTTGGGATGTGGAGTGGCCAGAGAAGGTGCAAACCCCACACACGGGGAGCGGCGCCGGAGGTCGGGATCGAACCCGGGTCTCTGGCGCTGTGAGGCAGCTGCTCTACCCGCTGCGCTAACATGGATTGCTACCCAGAGGGATGTCCTAGGGCAGGGTGAGGAGGGGGAGGGGTTGCTAGAATCAGGTGAGGGATCCCAGTGAGAGAGACTGGAGCTGATCTCAGCAACTGATCTCAGACCCCACTTGGAGCACTGTGCTCAGTTCTGGTCGCTTCACTACAGGAAGGATGTGGAGGCCATAGAGAGGGTGCAGAGAAGATTTACAAGGATGCTGCCTGGATTGCGGAGCATGCCTTATGAAAACAGGTTGAGGGAACTCGGCCTTTTCTCCTTGGAGCAACGGAGGATGAGGGTGGACCTGATAGAGGTGTATGAGATGATGAGAGGCATTGATTGTGTGGATAATCAGAGGCTTTTTCCCAGGGCTGAAATGGTGGCCACAAGAGGACACAGGTTTAAGGTGCTGGGGAGTAGATATAGAGGAGATGTCAGGGGTAAGTTTTTTACTCAGAGAGTGGTGAGTGCGTGGGATGGGCTGCCGGAAACGGTGGTGGAGGCAGATACGATAGGGTCTTCTAAGAGACTGTTGCATAGGTACATGGAGCTTAGAAAAATAGAGGGTTATGGGTAAGCCTAGTAATTTCTAAGGTAGGGACATGTTCGGCACAGCTTTGTGGGCCGAAGGGCCTGTATTGTGCTGTAGGTTTTCTATGTTTTCTATGTTTAACAGGTCAGGCAGCATCCATGGAGGGAAGGAAACAGTCGATGTTTCGGGCAGAGACTGTCCTGGAGCTGATCTACTCAGGGGAGAGAAGGTCAAGAGGAGATTTGAAGGAGGTGTCCTGTTGGGCAAAGTCAAGTACAGGCCCACCCCGGGTCAGGAACACCCGACTCATGGGCAGCCCATCCCATAGAGACCAGCATCTAGGAGACCAGCGGGACGGATGGGGGTGGATTTACCAGCAACTGCGGGGCTGCAGGCATCTTCTGCCGGCTGGGAACGGGGCGCCTTCCTCCGAAGGGAGGTCCGGAGGGGCTGCACCCACTGAGTTGCCATCTGGAATCCGAGGGGAACTTTCAGAAGGGGTGAAGGTGGGACGTTCGGAGGGAGTGGGATGAACTGTGGAGCTTCACTGCAAAGACCTAGCACGGGGGGGGCAAGAGGCGTTCACCCCGTGTAATGTGGACCTGAAGCCGTGGGGCAACGAGGAGGAGGTCCCAAGGCACCTCCACCTCCACAGGAGACGTGACCTGGGTGCCAGGAGCGTGGCCCTAGCGGTGCCAGGGCAAGGTAGCTAGCTTCCGTGGAGCACTGGTCCCAGAGGGGCAGGGATAGCAGAGACCGTGCGGGCCGAATGGCCGCTGTCTGCGCTGTGACAGTTCGCTGCAGAATGGTGCCTTACCTGCGGCGGTGCAGAGGAGGAGAGCGATGCCAATGAGGAGGGCGATCGATTTGTGGTCCATCTCGTCCCTGCGATGCTCTGTGTGTCTGTGTGGAGCCTGTTCCTCACTGCCTGCAGCATCCTGACAGCTCCCTTTATATTGGCTGCAGGTTCTGTTTGTAAGTTGAGTAATGCGGGGCTGCATCACTCAACACACACCCCTCCCCTGAACTCAAGTCCACAGTCAACAGAGTTTTCCACTGAATTCATTCATTACACCACATCGTGTCTGACTGATGGCTATTGTTGCGAAAGAGTCAACAATGAATTGGCAGCTGGCCTGGAAATACTTATCTAGGCACCAGGATCAGATTTCTTATCACTGAGGTGAAGCTTGTAGTTTTAAGGCAGCGGTACAGTGCAAAGACATAAAATTACTGTAAATTGCAAAAATAAATCAATAATGCAATAAAAAAGGAATAAGGAGGTGGTGTCCATGGGGTTCATGGAGATCTGGTAAGCTGTGCTTTTCAACTTTAGAGTGAGTAGGAAGCAGTGGGGTGGTCAGTTGGGGAAGTGGCGTGGGGATCAGGGAGACTGCCAGTGTCCCCGAGGACTACACCTGTGGGACGTGCACCAACTTACTACCATCGGGGGGGAGGTACAGGAGCCTGAAGACCCACACTCAACGATTCAGCAACAGTTCCTTCCCCTCCACCATCAGATTCCTGAACGGTCCATGAACCCATGAACACTACCTCGTTATTCTGCTTTTGCACTATTGATTTGTTTTTGTAACTTAGAGTTATTTTTATGTCTTGGTGCCACAAAACAACTAATTTTGTGACATATGTCAGTGATAATAAACCTGGTTCTGATTCTTCAGGAAGTGGAGCTGGTGCTGGACATACTGAGGACCTGAAAGGATGCTGCGTATTATAGACCAGAGTTCCAGTGAGGTGGTCACCCCTAAGGTGCAGGCTGCAGAGAGTTAGGTGATGGTCAGGAGAGGCCAGGGGAATGGACAGACAGTGCAGGGTCCCCCTCTGGACATCCCCCTCAGCAACAAGTATGCCCCTTTGGATACTGCTGGAGGTGGGTATAAGGGGGATGTTAGGGGTAAGTATTTTACACAAAGAGTGGCGGGTGCGTGGAACGCACTTCAGAGGTTGTGGGGGCAGATACATTAGGGATATTTAAGAGACTCTTAGAAAGACACATGAATGATAGAGAAATGGGGGGCTATGTGGGAGGGAAGGGTTAGATAGATCTTAGAGCAGGATAAAATGTCAGCACAACAATGTGGGCCAAAGGGCCTGTACTGTGCTGTAGTGTCCTATGTCCTTTGTTCTAATAAAGGGTGTCGAGGCACAGGTGGGTAGATCGAGTAAGGTACAGAGCAGCTAGTTGTGGGGGATAGGTTGTAAGAGCCAAGTGGACTCCTCCTCCTCCAGCATTCTCCTGTAGGTGACAAATTCTGGGGGGTTGAGCCTGAATTCTTGAATGGAAGTAGCAAGGACCACATAACCAAGACCACCACCATCAACATCCTGGGGGTCACCACTGACCAGAAACACAACTGGACCAGGTCAGGGGCTGGGTATCCTGGCGGAGTGACTCGCCTCCTGACACCCGAAGGCCTTTCCACAATCTACAAGGCGCCCGTCAGGAGTGTGGTGGGACCATCCAGGACAAAGCAGCCAGCTGGATTGGCACCCCACCCACCCCCAAACACTCCCTCCCTCCACCAACGGCGCACAGTGTGTACCGTCTACAAAATACACTGCACTGAATCGCCTGGGCTACTCCAACAGCACCTCCCAAACCTGCCACCTCTCCCACCAGGATGGACAAGGGGAACACCACCACCCACAGGATCCCCTCCCAGTCACACGCTATTCCAGCTTGGAAATATATCAGTGTTACTTCACCTCCAGTGGCTTCAAATCCCAGAACTCCCTCCCCAATAGAGTAGACAGCCTGCGTATCTTTTCCAGGGCACCCATGCTCAATTGAAGAGGGCATGGCTTTAAAGTAATGGGTGGGAAGTTCAAGGGAGATATCAGAGGAAGGTTTTTTTTAACCCAGAGAGTGATTGGGGCATGGAATGCGCTGCCTGGGGCGGTGGTGGAGGCAGGTACATTGGTCAAATTCAAGAGATTGCTGGATAAACATATGGAGGAATTTAAAATGGAGGGATATGTGGGAGGAAGGGGTTAGATAGTCTTAGGCGAGGTTTAAAGGTCGGCACAACATTGTGGACCGAAGGGCCTGTATTGTGCTGTACTGTTCTATGTTCTATGTTCAATTGTACTGTCATAGAATCATAAAACCATAATGGCATGGAAGAGGGCCATTTGGCCCATCAATCTATGCTGGCTCCTGGCACAGCTATCCCTCTCCTCCACTTCCATAACCAGGGAAATAATTCTCTCTCTGGGGATGCCCAATTCCCTTCGGAAAGCCTGATGGACTCAGTTTGAACCACCCTGTGGGCCATCAGTGAGCTATGGACCATCCCCTGACCATTCAGCCTTGAAGCTTTGTCACAGCCCCAGGGGCACACAGTGTGTGGGTGGGATGGGGCTGTATGTGGCTGGGGGAGAGAGGGAGGGGGGAGTGAGGCAATGGGCAAGGCAGGAATTGGTTGAGTGTGGGACCCACTGAAGGGTTGGGAGAAGCGAGGAGACAGAAAGCTCACCAAGGGTCAAGCAAGGTCCCCCATACTCACAGAACCCCACAGACACAGAACCCCACACACACAGACCCCTCCCACACACAGACCTGCACACATACCCCCACTCACGCAGACCCCCCCACACACAGAACCCCACACACAGACCTCCACACACACAGACCCTCGCACAGTCTCCTGCACACACACAGAACCCCACACACACACAGACCCCCGCATTCACACTCCCCCACACTCACACACAAACCCCCGCATGCACAGACCCCCGCACAGTCTCCCACATGCACAGATCCCTGCGCACACGCTCCCCAACACACACACACCCTCACACGCTTACTCAGAAACACACACACATTCTCTCTCCCTCTTTCTGTCTCTGTCTGTATCTCTCTGTCTGTCTCTCTCTCACTCTGTCTCTCCCTCTCTGTGTGTCTCTCTTTCTCTGTGTGTGTCTCTCTGTGTCTGTCTCTGTCTCTCTGTCTCTCTCTCTCTTTCTCAAGTTCACAGGAAATTACCACACCTGCACACACACACACCCCCATTTACACACACACACAGCTCTGGGTGACTTTACCCTGTATTCTGGCCACGAATCTCCCTACGACCAATGCCAATCACATAACAACACATGACTGAGTTCTAAGAAGTTTATTGTGTAATTGTGGAAAAAACTTTCACAAGAAGTGTATTTACATCCAGATATTACAAGGAATTAATGAGGGTCACAGAGTCTCACAGCACAGAAACAGCCCCTTCAGCCCACCATGTCCATGCCGACCATTGAGTACCCATCTACGCCAATCCCAGTTACCCGCACTCAGTCCACAGCCTTGGTGGTTCAACTGCTCATCCAGATACTTCTTCAATGTGGTGAGAGTCTCTGCCTCCACCACCCCCTCGGGCACTGAGATCCAGATTCCAACCCCCCCCCCCCCCTCCACCACTTTCTTTCCAATTCCCCTCCAATCTCCCACCACTCACCTGAAACCCATGCCCTCTGTGTGTGGACCCCCAATGCCAGGAGGAAATGTTCCTCACTATCTCAATTGACAAGTTGGTAACCTGATCCCCACCGCAGCCTCCTCCATTCCAAGGAAGACAAGCCCAGTCTATTCCGCTGCACAAATCCTTTCGATCTTCCCTGGCAGATCACCACACCACACACTGTTCCCACGAATTAGGGAGTGGGTGAAAGCCTGTCATAATAATCTTTTCTCATGTGGTTCGATGTGAGTGCACAGAATCAATGGGGCCAGGCTGCGCTTTCAACCTGGCAGTGACACCGTGGGAGGGAATCTGTGTTTCGTGCTTAACCCCCCTCCCCATGAACATAGATAAGATATCTTTATCAGTCACATGTACATCGGAACACACAATGAAATGCATTTTTTGCGTAGGGTGTTCTGGGTGCAGCCCACAAATGTCGCCACGCTTCCAGCACCAACATAGCACGCCCACAACTTCCTAACCCATACGTCTTTGGAATGTGGGAGGAAACCAGAGCACCCGGAGGAAACCCACACAGACACGGGGAGAACGTACAAACTCCTTACAGACAGCGGCCAGAATTGAACCCAGATCGCTGGCACTGTAATAGCGTTACGCTAACCGCTGCACTACCGTGCCTGCCCCAAGTATGTTCAATAATGTTCTAAAAGAATTAATATTAATTAATAAACATTAAAATGTTTAAATACCTAAAAGGAAACAATATTAGCAAACAAACTTCTTTTCAAACTTACAAGCAATGATGTTCTAAAACTATAAGATCTAACTGTGTAAACAAAGACTGCTCTCCAATGGAGAAACCACCTCACCCTTACAGATCTCCCCCCGAGAAAGAGAGGGACTGAGAGACACCGGTCAGTGTACAGAAATCCCCCAAGAGAGAGGGACTGAGGGACACCGGTCAGTGTACTGATCTCCCCCTGAGAGAGAGGGACTGAGAGACACCGGTCAGTGTACAGATCTCGCCCTGAGAGAGAGAGGGACTGAGAATCATAAAGTTATACAGCATGGAAACAGGCCTTTCGGCCCAACTCATCCATGCCAACCAAGATGTCCAGCTGAGCCAGTCCCATTTGCCCTCATTTGTGGCATATCCCTCCATACCTTTCCTATCGATGGACCTGTCCAAGTGTTGATATTGTACCTGCCTCAACCACTTCCTCTGGCAGCTCGTTCCTTATACTGACCACAGAGGGTGAAAATGTTGCCCCTCAGGACCCAGTTAAATCTCTCCCCTCTCACTATGCCCTCGAGTTTTTGATTCCCTTTACCTGGGGAAAAAGTCTGTGTATTCACCCTGTCCATGCCCCTCATGATCTTATACTGCTCTATAAAGTCACTCCTCAGTCTCCTCCGCTCCAAGGAATAAAGACCCAGCCTGCCCAACCTCTCCCTATAACTCAGTCCCTCGAGTCCTGGCGACATTCCCTTATATCTCCTCTGCACTCTTTCCAACTTAATGACATCTTTCCTATAGCAGGGTGACCAAAACGGAACACAATACTCCAGGTGTGGCCTCACCAACCTCTTGTACAACTGCAATGTAACATCCCAATTCCTATACTCGATGCCCTGACTGATGAAGGCCAGTGTGCCAAACGCCTTCTCCACCATCCTGTTTACCTGCGACACCACTTTCAGGGAACCATGTACTTGTACCCCAAGGTCCGTCTTTCCTATAATGTTCCCCAAGGCCCTAGTGTTGACTATGAAATTCCTGCACTGTTTTGTCTTCCCAAAGTGAACACCTTGCACTTCCCTGAACTGAGCACCATTTGCCAATCCTCGGCCCACTTACCCAGCTGATCAAGATCCTGCTGTAAGTGTCAATAACCTTCTGCACTGTCAACGACACCACCTATTTTAGTGTCACCTGCAAAGTTACTAACCACACCTTGTACATTCACAGCCAAATTGTTTATATAAATGAAGAACCACAACGGGCCCAGCACTGAGCCCTGTGGCTGGTCCCAGGCCTCCTGTCCCAGAAACAACCTTCCACCATCACCTCTTTCTCGAAACTAAAAAGAATTTACTTCTTTTAATAATATTAAAGGAAATTAGTTAGAAATTATTAATAATTCATTTATTTTAATTTCTCTTTCTCATTAAACTCCTGGTTCCCTCGTATTTCTGGGAAATTCTCTGAAGAGATTTCTTTATTAGTCACAGGTACATCGAAATGCATCTTTTGCGTAGAGTGTGCTGGGGGCAGCCCGCAAGTGTCGCCACGCTTCTGGCGCCAACATAACATGCCCACAACTTCCTAACCCGTATGCCTTTGGAATGTGGGAGGAAACCGGAGCACCCGGAGGAAACCCACGCAGACACGGGGAGAATGTACAAACTTCTTACAGACAGCGGCCGGAATTGAACCAAGGTCGCTGGCACTGTAATAACCTTACACTAACCGCTACACTACCATGCCTGCCCCCTACACTACCCTGCCTGTGTTCTCTGCCATGGAGACAGAACCAAAGAATTTGTTTAATTGTTCTGCCATTTCTTTGTTTCTATTTTTCCCTGTCTGACTGTAAGCAACCCCACATTCTGTTTCACCTATCTTCTGCTCACACACTTGTAGGTGTCTTACAACTCACTTTGATGTTTGTTCCCATACTCTGTTCCCCCTGTTCTATCACCCTGTTGGTTATACATCAGTGTCAAATATCATTGAAATCCTCATCTTGTGGACTTGCCCTCAAAGGGCTCTTGAGCTAAGTACTTACCCTGATGTAGTTACAGAGATCTGAGGGAGTGGGGATTTGTTGAATAGGTCAATGAGACAGGGCACTGCAGAGGTCAAGCCTCTTCTCACCACAAGCCAGGCACCCCACACGAACTTCAATAATGTTCCTCTTGACTCAATGACCTCTCTTCAGTCTTAATTAACATGAGCTCCTTGTTCATGACTAACTATTCTTGTTAATCTGACAACAACCAGAGCCATTGTTTAGCATTAACCAACTCATTGATTGCAATCTATGCTTCAAGTGCTTGTCTAGACACTTCTTAACTGCTGTCAGTGACCCTGCTTCCACCACTCCCTCGGGCAGTGTGTCCAGGTGCTCACTTCTCTCTGGGTGAGGAAGGTCCCCCTCAGATCGCCTCTGAATTTCCAAGGAGGTTCCCCATCGAGTTTCTGCCTTTCCCACCTCTTCAGACCACGAACTTCCAAACAAAACAACCACAGTCTATGCAACTTTTCCTCATAATTTCATTTTCCCGGTCCTGGAAACACCCTGGCACGTTCCTTCTGCACCTTCTCCAGTACAATCACATCTGCTGATGCTCTTTGAAGGGTTTATCCAACGGGAGACATGAAATGTACATTCAAAAGAATGTTAAGGAGTGGTTTTGAGACCAGGGACTTTGGTGGGAAATTATCTGATGGGCACAGTCTCACAGGAAGTGGACTGAACTTCAAAGGGAGGAAAAAGGACCTGAAATTATTAGAATTCTCTCACCTTCTCAGGACGTCCTGAAGCACCAGTTGTACATATGGAACATACAACAGTACAACACAGGAACAGGCCCTTCGGCCCACCATGTCTGTGCTGACCATGACGCCAAGTTAAACTAATCCCTTCTGCCAGCACATGATCCATATCCCTCGGTTCCCTAACTGTTCATGTGTCCGTCTAAATGCCTCTTAAATGCCACAATCATGTCTGCGTTCCAGGCACCTACCACCCTCTGTGTAAAAATAAAAAAAGACGTCTCAAACATCTTTAAATTTACCCCTTCTCACCTGAAACTTATGTCCTCTAGTATTTGACATTTCCACCCTGGGAGAAAGACTCTGAATGTCTACCGTATCTATGCTTCCCATAAGCACGGTGGTGTAGCGGTTAGAGTAACTCTGTTACAGCGCCAGTGACCTGGGTTCAATTCTGGCCGCTGTCTGTAAGGAGTTTGTACGTTCTCCCCGTGTCTGCGTGGGTTTCCTCCGGGTGCTCCGGTTTCCTCCCACATTCCAAAGACGTACGGATTAGGAAGTTGTGGGCATGCTATGTTCGCGCCGGAAGCTTGGCGGCACTTGCGGGCTGCCCCCAGAACACTCTACGCAAAAGATGCATTTCACTGTGTGTTTCGATGTACATGTGACTAATAAAGATATCTTATCTTGTCAACTTCTATCAGATCTCCCTTCAGCCTCTGATACTCCAGAGAAAATAACCCTAGTTTGTCCAACTTCTCCCTATGGCTAATACCTCTAATCCAGGCAGCCATCCTGGTGAACCTCTTCTGCACCCTCTCTACAGTCTCCACACCCTTCCTGTAATGGGATGACCAGAACTGCACACAGTACTCCAAGTGTGGCCTAACTAAAGTCTATACAACTGCAGCGTGACTTCCTGATTCTTGTACTCAAAGGTGTAGCCCCTGTTATAATGTAGGAAACTGGGCAGACGATTTTGTACCCAGCAAGATCCTACAAACCACAGCACAATCGACAGGCAGCTCAATCGGTCGTTGGGCATTGTTTGAGGGTAAGATTTGGGAGGGACACCATGGAATGGTCTCCAGTTTGGAGACAAGAACCTCGGGATCTTTTGCCACCAGCCAGGGTGAGGCCCAACGCAAACTGGAGGAACAACACCTCATATTCTGCCTGGGTGCTCTACAACCCAATAGCAAGAACATTGAGTGTTCCAGTTTTAGGTAACTCTTCCCTTCGGTGGGTTGCTTTCCGCACTCTCCCCTCCCCCCTCTCTCCCTCTCCTTCCAGCTCTCCCTTTTTTGTCCTCATTCCCTCAACCCAGACCCTTTCACCCACCTTCGTCTCTCTCTCCCCACTGGTTCCATCCACCAACTACACACACAAACGGTTCACCCACAAGTTTCCTGTTCCCTGCCCCACCTGGTTCTGGCTCCATCCGCCATGCACCTCTCCCCTAATGGTTCCCACTCTCACCTCCTTTACATCAGAGTCCAGCACTGGGAGCCCTTTGTGGTCCTGCTTATCTCCTTCCAGCAGCTGTCTCCACCTTCACCTCACCACCCCCCTCCACCTCACTCCATCCGCCTCCCCATATTTTCGTTTTCCCTCCCTTCTCTCTGCCTGCCTCCATCTGTCATTCAGCTGCCTCTGTCTCCCAACTCAACCCCTGCTCCACTCCCCGACCTGCCACTGCCTATCACCTCTCACCCCTGCAAAGACAACCAATTGCCTGCTGCCTCACCCCTCCCCTTCTCTTTACATTGCCCACCTCCCCCCTCCGCTCCCGGTCCTGATGCAGGGTCTCGACCCGAAACATCGACAACTCCTCCCCCCACAGATGCTGCTCGACCCACAGATGCTGCTCGACCCACTGAGTTCCTACAGAGAAAGTGCAGTGCAGACAATAAGGTGCAAGGTCATAATGAGGTAGATTGTGAGGTCAAAAGTCCATCTTATCGTACTAGGGGACCATTCAATAGTCTTATAACAGTTGTGCTGACGTTGAGCGAGAGGTTGTTGTTGCGGTAGCACTGAACCAGGTGTCTTAGCCACGATCATAGAACATAGAACATAGAACATTACAGCGCAGTACAGGCCCTTCAGCCCACAATGTTGTGCCAACGTTTTATCCTGCTCTAAGATCTATCTAACCCTTCCCTCCCACATAACCCCCCATTTCTCTATCATTCATGTGTCTATCTAAGAGTGTCTTAAATGTCCCTAATGTATCTGCCCCCACAACCTCTGCCGGCAGTGCGTTCCACGCACCCACCACTCTCTGTGTAAAAAACTTACCCCTGACATCCCCCTTATACCTTCCTCCGATGACCTTAAAATTATGCCCCCTCATGTTAGCCATTGTCGCCCTGGGAAAGAGTCTCTGACTGTCCACTCGATCTATGCCTCTTATCATCTTGTACACCTCTATCAAGTCACCTCTCATCCTCCTTCTCTCCAAAGAGAAAAACCCGAGCTCACTCAACCTATCCTCATAAGACATGCTCCAGGCATATTGAATAGTGGGCCAGGATTGAGGGGCTGTGGCCTACTCCAGCTCCTCTTTATACGTCAGTACCCCTGTTTCCTTGGTATTCCACTGAATCCAGAACCTTCAACCACAGGAATGCTACTGACTTAGTCAGTTGGGAATTCAGCCAAATTGTCTTGCAAACAGCTGGTTGTGTTTAATTAAAGCGCAAATTGAGGTTCCAAGTCAAAGGTTCCCAGTGTAGCGGCTGCTACTACAGAATAAAACAAGACTCTACTCAGAGGATTGCCAAACAGAACTGGTTTATTTTCCCGCCTTGCGCGGGCCCTTTAAGGGAGAATGTTCCCGCCCAAAACAACCGGCAATGACGTAAGTCCTACATCATCAGGACTTTCCCGCGCGCGGGTTCTCCCCGTCGCTCGGAAAGACGAGGCCCGCCGCCATCTTGGGCCTCGTCGCTCCGACGCCGCGCGACCCGACTGCCGAGCCGGTTCGCCCGACTAGACGGTGAGTGGCCACACTAGAAAGAAAAGACTGAAGAATTTCTTTTGACTTGTCTGAAGCAGGTCAAGAGGGGAAACTGCACTCGTTGTGTCTTGGAGATCAAGAAAGAAACGGCATCAATAATCCTTGAACTTAGTGGAACGGAGTCGACAACATAATAATGTTCATCGAGAAATGTCAGTCCGTTTTTTTGTTCTTTTGAAATTTTTTTTAGCTTGTTTCGTTTTATTTTTCAATTTGGGTTTTTTTTATACAATGAATCTTTTTCTTTCTCTTTTTGATTTTTCTTGTAATATGTTCGTTTCGTAAGAAACCGTGGGGCCTAGAATATATTTTTTGTTCTTTATGACCATATACTTCATTATTGCCCTCCCGATCTCTTTGTATTACGTGTATAATTACCGGTGTTATATGTATTAATCTGTATCAATTTGAAAATTAATAAAAAGATTGAAAAAGAAAGAAAAAAGGTTAGGTTAAAGCGGCAGAAAAGGTGGTGAAGGGGATCGAGTGGAGCAAAGGAAATATCTCCAATAGGGTGAGACTCAATGATAGCCGAATATTTTCTTTTGTACACAAGATGGATGCTAACAGCTTTTTCCCCAGGGTAGGGGAATCCAAAACTAAGGGGCATAAGTTGAGGGTGAGAGGGGAAAGATTTAAAAGGGACCAGAGGGGCAACTTCTTCACCCACTGGGTGGTGGGTATCTGGAACCTGGTGGTGTGGGACTTCAGGCTTCTGTACCTCCTGCCCGATGGGAGCTGTGAGAAGATGGCACGGCCCGGATGGTGGGGATCTTTGATGAGGGATGTTGCCTTCTTGAGGCAGCGCCTCCTGTAGATACTATCGATGGTGGGGAGGGATGTGTCCGTGATGTATTGGGCCGAGTCCACTACTCTCCGCAGTTTCTTACGTTCCTGTGCATTAGAATTGCCGTCCCAGACCGTGATGCAACCAGTCAGGATACTTTGAATTGTACATCTGTAGAAGTTTGTTAGAGTGTTCGGTGACAAGCCGAAGCTCCTTAACCTTCAAAGAAAGTAAAGACGCTGGCGCACTTTCCTTATGATTTCATCTATGTGCTGGGCCCAGGACAGTTTGTCCGATATGTTAACACCCAGGAATTAAAGCTGCTGACTCTCTCCACCTCTGATCCCCCAATGTAGACTGGCACATGTTCACCCTCCTTCCCCTTCCTGAAGTCAACAATCAGCTCTTTAGTTTTACTGACGTTGAGCGGGAGGTTGTTGTAGCACCACTCAACCAGGTGTCTTAGCCACGATCACATTGAACAGTGGGGCAGGATTGAGGGGCCGAGTGGCCTACTCCAGCTCCTCTTTATACGTCAGTACACTGCTTCCTTGATATTCCACTGAATCCAGAACCTTCAACCACTAGAATGACATAAACATCTGAAAGTTCAGCCAAAGGAATTGTCTGGCAGCCAGCTGGTTGTGTTTAATTAAAGTGTAAATCGAGGTTCCAAGTCCAAGGTTCCCAGAACTCAGCCAGAAATGATTGAAGGATTTCTTTAGACTTGCCTGAAAGAGGCAAAGAGGGGAAACTGCAACTGTTGTGTCTTGAAGATCAAGAGAACAACTGCAGATGCCAAAAATATGAAATAAAGTGTTAGAAACACTCAGCAGGTCAGGCAGTGTCTGTGGACAGGAGACTGTTAATGTTTTGGTTCTGTGACCCTCCGCCAGAACTGGGAAGGAGATAAAGTAAGTTAGTTTCAAGTGGCAGAGAAAGTGGTGGAGGGGATCAGGTGAAGGGAATATCTCCAATAAGGTGAGAGGACTGCTCAAGAGTCTGATAACAGCGGGATAGAAGCTGTCCTTGAGCCTGGTGATACGTGCTTTCAGGCTTTTGTATCTTCTGCCCGATGGGAGGGGGGAGAAGAGAGAATGTCCGGGGTGGGAGGAGTCTTTGATTATGTTGGCTGCTTTCCCGAGGCAGCGGGAAGTGTAGACGAATTCACTAAAGAGTTCCAATTATTCATTTGTCTCCCTCAGCACACTCTGCACTTAACTTTCAGTGATTCATGAACAGTCACACAGTCACAAGGGAGAACATGTAAACTCCACTCCGGAGGTCCGGATCGAGCTGGGTCTCTGGTGCTGTGGGGCAGTGGCTGCACTAGTGGGCCACCCCCATTTGCTCTTGCTGCTTGTCCACTTGCCTCGTCCCTGACGTCCTTATGGCCCTAAACGGGACTCCAGGAACTTCAATGAGATTTTTGAGGAGGTGACGAAGGTGATTGATGAGCTTCGGGCAGTGGATGGTGTCTCCATGGACCTTAGTAAGGTTCCTCGTGGTAGGCTGATCCAGAAAATAATTATGCATGGGATCCACGGTGACGGGAGCTTGGATTCAGAATTGGTATGTCCATAGCTAACAGAGTGTATTATTCTGGCCGGGGGTCTGAGACTCATGATGTTCCTCAGGGGTCAGTGCTGGGACCTCTGGTTTGTGATATGTATAAAGGACCTGGATGGGTGGGTTAGTAAGTTTGTGGATGACACAAAGATTAGTGGAGTCATGGGCAGCGTAGAGGACTGTCAGTGGGATATCGATCAGTTGCAGGTATGGGTGGAGAATTAGCAGATGGAATTTAATCCGGGCAACTGTGAGGTGTTACACTTTGGGAGATCTAATGTAAAGTATACAGTTAATGGCAGGATTGATGTAAAGAGGGATCTTGGGGTCCATGTCCACAGCTCCCTGAAAGTAGCCACACAAGTAGATGGGGTGGTAAAGAAGGCGTACGGCACGCTTGCCTTCATTGGTCAGGGCGTTGAGTCCAAGAGTCAGTAAGTCATGTTTCAGCTGTATAAAACTTTGGTCAGGCTGTGTGCAGTTCTGGTCACCCCATTACAGGAAGGGTGTGGAGGCTTTGCAGAGGTTGCAGAAGAGGTTTACCAGGATGCTGCCTGGATTAGAGGGTATGAGCTACAAGGAGAAGTTGGATAAAAGTGAGTTGTTTTCTCTGGATCGTTGGAGGCTGAGAGGAGACCTGATAGAAGTTTATAAGATTATGGGAGGCAGAGATAGGGTAGACAGTCAGTCTTTTTCCCAGGGTAGAAATGTCAAATACTGGAAGACATAGCTTGAAGGTGAGAGGGGGAAAGTTTAAAGGAAATTTGTGGAGGAAGTTCTTTACACAGAGAGGTGTAGGTGCCCGGAGCAGCTGCCAGGGGTGGTGGTGGAGGCAGTCACAACAGAGGTGTTTAAGAGGCATTTAGACAGACACACAAATGTGTAGGGAATGGAGGCACACCCCTCCCCACCATCGAAGACATCCACCATCGGGGAGGAGGTACAGGAGCCTGAAGACCCACACTCAACGATTCAGGAACAGCTTCTTCCCCTCCACCATCAGATTTCTGAACAGTCCATGAACCCATGAACACTACCTCATTATTCCTTTCTATTGCACGATTTATTTATTTCTGAAATATATAGTAATTTTATGTCTTTGCACTGTACTGCTGCTGCAAAATAAATTTGTTAGTGATAACAAATCTGATTCTGATGTGGATCATGTGCAGGCAGAAGGGATTTGTTTAATTTGGCATCGTGTTTGGCACAGACACGATGGGCTGAAGAGCTTCTTCCTGTGCTGTCCTGTTGTATGTTCTATGTTTGACTCTGCTGGATTTTGGTGGGGTGGATTGCGAGAGTGTTGTCACCCAGGACACAGGGAGACATTGCTAATGCTGTAAGGTCTTTAACACCTGCCTGAACCTGCAGTTATAGGAACCGTGGTCACTGGGAATTCATAGGGTAACTACTTGTAAAGTAGGTGGTCAAATTGTGCATAGAAAGAGCCCAAAGGAGGAGTAAACAAGCAGCTGTCCTGAAGGAGCAACATCTGGGGGTGACCTGTATTTGTTGTCACAGAGAAATCCCCCTTCCTTCATCCATACCTGGTTCCTTCAGTGTGGCATGATGCATTCTTTGGAATCTGATGTGTAACAGCAAGCTTATGTCAGCAGAATTCCATGGAAAAGGGATTTATTTCTATAACTAGATAATCAATCAATCTTATAAAGGCAGCTGCCAAAATATACACAAGCACGTCAGCCACATAACATGAACATCCTGTTAACCGCACCACCCCCGTAATTATTTTTTCCTTTAATTAATTCTTCCATTCCCTTTTGAAAGGTCTATTGAATCTCCTTGTTTGTATCTCAAAAATTATACTTTATTCATAATATAGGCAGTATGTATATATGTTACTATGTATGTACAAACAGGACATGCCTTTCTGGACATCCATTTTACCACGACCTCAATGCATTCTCTGACAGTTTGTTGATGACACAAAATTAGGAAGTGTTGTGGGCAGTGAAGAAGGTTATCGTAGATTACAGGGGGATCTTGATCAGTTCGGGAAGTGGGCCAAGGAGTGGCAAATGGATTTCAATACAGGTAAGTGTGAGGTGATGCATTTTAAGATAAGAGAAGATAAGATATCTTTGCTAGTCACATGCACATTGAAACACACAGTGAAATGCTTCTTTTGCGTAGAGTGTTCTGGGGGCAGCCCACAAGTGTCGCCACGCTTCCGGCGCCAACATAGCACGCCCACAACTTCCTAACCCGTACGTCTTTGGAATGTGGGAGGAAACCGGAGCACCCGGAGGAAACCCACGCAGACACGGGGATAACATACAAGTTCCTTACAGACAGCGGCGGGAATTGAACCCGGGTCTCTGTCACTGTAATAGCATCACGCTAACTGCTACACTACCGTGCCTGACTTTGGACTTTGGAAAGTCAAACCAGCATGGTAGGGCATGCTAGGGAGTGTAATAGAACAGAGGGACCTAGGAGTACATATGAGTTGAAAACGGCATCACAGGTAGACAGGGTGGTGAAAAAGGTGTTTAGCACGTTGGCCTTCATCAGTCAGGGCACTGAATATAGGAGTTGGAGCAGTTGTATAAGTCATAGGTGAGGCCACACTTGGAGCACTGTGTACAGTTTTGTCACCCTGTTATAGGAAAGACGTGGTCAAACTGGAAAGAGTGCAGAAAAGATCTATGAGGATGTTGCCAGGACTCGAGGGCCTGAGTTACAGGGAGAGGTTGGCCAGGCTGGGTCTTTATTCCTTGGAACGTAGGAGAATGAGGGTCGACCTTATAGAAATGTTTAAAATTATGAGAGGCATGGATAAGGTGGACGGTAACAGTCTTTTCCCCAGGGTAGGGGAGCCCAAAACTAGGGGGCACAGGTTAAGGTGAGAGGGGAAAGATTTAAAAGGGGCCTGAGGGGCAACTTTTTCACACAGAGGGTGGTGAGTATATGGAACGAGCTGCCAGAGGAAGTGGGTGAGGCAGGTACAATAGCAACATTGAAAAGACACTTGGACAGGTACATGGATAGGAAAGGTTTAGAGGGATATGGGCCAAATGCAGGCAAAGGGGACTGGCTTAGATGGGCAGCTTGGTTGGCATGGACCAGTTGGGCCGAATGGCCTGTTTCCGTGCTGTATGACTCTGTGTTTCCTTAAACAATGCACTTACTGAACATTGGAGACAGTTGTTGCACAGGGCCCTGCCTCTCAATGCTCAGTGGAAGCAAGATCCCAGACTGTGTTCCTTCCCCACAGGTGCGTGTGGATAAAAAACATTCGACATGGGAGTCTCTTAAAAGAGAATGAGTGAGAGTTCAATGCCAGCGTGTTCCCGTAAGAATGAAAGGCAAAGGTGAAATATTACGGAACCTTGGATGGTAAAGGTTATTGAAGATTTGATCCGTGAAGAAAGGAAACAATTAGTTGAGTGAGCTCGGGCTTTTCTCTTTGGAGAGGAGGAGGATGAGAGGTGATTTGATAGAGGTGTACAAGATGATAAGAGGCATAGATTGAGAGGCATACATTAGGGACATTTAAGAGGCTCCTAGATAGACACATGAATGATAGAAAAATTGGGGGCTATGTGGGAGGGAAGGGCTAGATAGATCTTAGAGCAGGATAAAATGTCAGCATAACACTGTGGGCCGAAGAGTCTGTACTGTGCTGTAGTGTTCTATGTTCTACGTTCTATGTTCTGTGAAACATTGACATATATAGACAACTGCAGTTAAGCAAGTTCATTGAGGGTGCAGCAGAGTGTATACAGTGTGTAGGAGAGAACTTAAGAATAAGCAAGGCAAAAAGAGGCCATGAAGTATCTGTGGAAGGTAAGATTAACGAGTCTCCTAATTCACCAAAGACTCTTGCAAATCTCCATAGATGTACGGTGGAGATCATTCTGACTGGCTGCATCACCGCCTGGTATAGAGGCTCCAATGCACAGGATCGCAAGAGGCTGCAGAGGGTTGTAGACTCAGCCAGCTCCATCACTGGCACAACCCTCCCCACCATCGAGGACATCTTCAAGAGGCGGTGCCTCAAGAAGGCAGCATCCATCATTTAGGACCCTCATCATCTGGGACATGCCCTCTTCTCGTTACTACCATCGGGGATGAGGTATAGGAGCCTAAAGACCCACACTCAGCGATTCAGGAACAGCTTCTTCCCCTCCGCCATCAGATTTCTGAACGGTCCATGAACCCACGAACACTACCTCGTTATTCCTTTTTTTTTGCTCTGCACTATTTATTAATTTTGTAATTTATAGTAATTTTATATCTTTGCACTGTACTGCTGCTGCAAAACAACACATTTCACGACATACTAGTCAATGGTAATAATTCTGATTCTGACATGTTCTGACCAGAAAACTGAAGTCCCACAGCGCCAGGTTTAGGAACAGCTACTTCCCTTCAAACATTCAGTTCTTGAACCAACCAGCACAACCCTGATCATGACCTCAGTATAACAACACTATGACCATCTTGATCACTTTGCACTAAAATTTTTTCTTATTTAGTTGTGTTCTTTCTTGTAAAAATGCTGTATAATTTATGTTTAATTCAGGTATTTCTTGTGAATGCTGCTTATCTGATGCTCTGTGCCTGTGATACTGCTGCAGGTAAGTTTTTCATTGCACCTGTGCACACATGGACTTGTGCAGATGACAATAAACTTGACTTTGACTTTGACTTTAGTAAGATAAGAGATAGGATAAGATAAGATATCTTTATCAGTCACATGTACATCAAAACACACAGTGAAATGCATCTTTTGCGTAGAGTGTTCTGGGGGCAGCTCGCCAGTGTCGCCACGCTTCCAGTGCCGACATAGCATGCCCACAACTTCCTAACCCGTACATTTTTGGAATGTGGGAGGAAACCGGAGCACCCGGAGGAAACCCACACAGACACAGGGAGAACGTACAAACTCCTTACAGACAGCGGCCGGAATTGAACCCGGGTCGCTGGCGTTGTAATGGCGTTATGCTAACCGCTACACTACTGTGCCTGCCACACAGACACAACGAGTAGACAGTTACAACTGATAAGACTTAAGTTCTTGACTTAAGTTTAGGACTCTAGAACAGGTAAACTCAATATTATCACAGCTGGAACCCTCCCTGTGTATGTGTCTACATTTTAGTAAAGCATTTGACCATTTGACAAGGTCCCTCATGGTAGGCTGGTCCAGAAGATCCAGCCACACGGTGATTTGGTAAGTTGGCTTGGCCTAGAAGACAGAGGGTAGTGGTGGAGGGGAGTTATTCTGACTGTGATCTGTGATCAGTGCTGGGAGATCTATTGTTTGTGACATATATATAAAATACCTATATACATTTATATATTAATACATTTATATATCAATGATTTAGGTGGAAATGTAGGCGGTCGGATTAGTAAGTTTGCAGATGACATGAAAATCAGGATAGTTGTGGATAGTGAGGAAGGCTGTTAAAGCATTTGGCAGGATATAGACCAGCTGGAAATTTGGGCAGAGAAATGGCAGATGGAGTTTAACCCAGGCAAGTGTGACGTTTTGCACTTTTGGCAAGACCCTTAGGAGCATTGATTTACAAAGGGATCTTGGGGTACAAGTCCACAGCTCCCTGAAAGTGCCAACACAAGTGGACAGGGGGGTGAAGAAGGCAGATGGCAGGCTTGCCTTCGTCGGTCGGGGCACTATAAAAGTTGGGAAGTCATGTTGCAGCTGTATAAAACTTCGGTCAGGCCGCACTTGGAGTATGTGTGTGGTTCTGGATGCCCCATCACAGGAAGGATGTGGGGGCTTTGGAGAGGGTGCAGAAGATAAGATACGATATCTTTATTAGTCACATGTACATCGAAACACACAGTGAAATGCATCTTTTGCGTAGAGTGTTCTGGGGGCAGCCCGCAAGTGTCGCCACACTTCCGGCACCAACATAACATGCCCACAACTTCCTAACCCGTACCAGGATGCTGCCTGGATTAGAGGACATGAGCTGTAAAGAGAGGTTGGACAAACTTGTTTTCTCTGGATTGGCGGAGGCTGAGGGGAGACCTGATAGAGGTTTATAAAATTATGAGAGGCACAGATAGAGTAGACAGCCCGTGTCTTTCTCCCAAAGTGTAAATGTCAAATAGTAGAGGACATAGGTTTAAGGTGAGAGAGGGAAAGATTAGAAGGAATTTACTAGGCAAGTCCATTTTTACACACAGTGGTGGGTGCCTGGAATGTGCTGACAGGGGTGGGGGTGGAGGTAGATACAACAGCAACATTTAAAAGTCATTTAGACAGACACAGGAACAGGCAGGGAGTGGAGGGATATGGACCATGTGCAGACAGATGGGATTTAGTTTAATTTGGCATCATGGTCGGCACAGCCGAAGGGCCTGTTTCTGTGCTTACTGTTCTGTGTTCTGTGTTCAGTCTGCAATCACCACCAGGCCAGACAGGTTCTGACACAAATGTAAACTGGAAATCAAGATGTTCTGGTGAAACCAGACCGCACAGAGCTCGGCAGGTGTGGCTCTCACAGTGGAAAATCAGAATCACGGCCAGATCTTCACAAAGTACTTCACAGCTGCTGCTAAATAACGTCCAATCATGTCTACGGGAGCTTACTGTGCAAAGCCGTGGAGCCATAGAGTCCTACAGCATGGAAACAGGCCCTTCGGCCCTGAGTTGATGCTGACCATCAACCACTCATCTACATGGATCCCATTTTATTCTCCCCACACTCCCATCAACCCCAACCCTGCACCTCCCCCAAGATTCTACCACTCACCTACATATTTGGGGCAATTTACAGAGGACAATTAACCCCCCAACCTGCACATCTTTGGGATGGGGGAGGAAACCGGGCCACTTGAGGGCCACCGGGAGAATGGGCAGGGAGTCCCTGGACAGGTTCTGAAATCGTGCGCCAATCAACTGGCCACTGTCTGTGCAGACATCTTAGGACATAGAACAGTACAGCACCCTCTCAGTATCTTCTCAGTAGACAGTACCTTCAACCTCCCACTTCAGCAGTCTACTGCCCCCACCTGCTTCAAGGAAGCCTTCATCATTCCAGCGCCCAAGAAAAGTACAATGTCCTGTCTCAATGTCTACTGACCAGTGGCTCTAACATCAACTGTCACCCATAGGTTGAGGGTGAGAGGGGAGAGATTTAACAGGAACCTGAGGGGCAACTTCTTCACCCAGAGAGTGGTCCGTATATAGAACGAGCTGCCAGAGGAAGTGGTGAGGTTGGTACAGTCTGATTCTGATTCTGCTTTCAAGGTGAAGGTCAAAGTCAAGTTTATTGTCAGATACACAAGTCCATGTGTGCACAGGTGCAATGAAAAACTTAGTTACAGCAGCATCACAGGCACAGAGCATCAGATAAGCAGCATTCACAAGAAAAACATAAATTAAATATAAATTATACACAATTTTTGCAAGAAACAACACAATTAGAACAGAAAAAAACAAAGTCCATTTCAGTGCAAAGTGTCATAGTGTTGCTAAACTGTAGTGATAAGGGTTGTGCCGGTTGGTTCAAGAACCGAATGGTTGAAGGGAAGTAGCTGTTCCTGAACCTGGTGGTGTGGGACTTCAGGCTTCTGTACCTCCTGCCCGATGGGAGCTGTGAGAAGATGGCACGGCCCGGATGGTGGGGATCTTTGACGATGGATGTTGCCTTCTTGAGGCAGCACCTCCTGTAGATACTCCCGATGGTGGGGAGGGATGTGCCCGTGATGTATTGGGCAGAGTCCACTACTCTCTGCAGATTCTTACGTTCCTGCGCATTTGAATTGCCATCCCAGACCGTGATGCAACCAGTCAGGACACTTTCAACAGGACATCTGTAGAAGTTTGTTAGAGCGCTTGGTGACAAGACAAACCAGAAAGTAAAGGCACCGGTGCGCCTTCCTTATGCTGAGCCCAGGGCAGGCAGGTTGTCCGATATGTTAATGGCCAGGAATTTAAAGCTGCTGACTCTCTCCACCGCCAATCCCCCAATGTAGACCTGCGCATGTTCACCCTCCTTCCCCTTCCTGAAGTCAACGATCAGCTCTTTAGTTTTACTGACGTTGAGCGGGAGGTTGTTGCAGCACCTCTCACCCAGGTGTCCTATCTCGCTCCTGTACGCTGACTCATCACCACCCCGTGATTCGTCCAACAACAGTAGTGTTTTCAGCGAACTTGAAGGCGGCATTGGAGCTGTGCTTAGCCACACAATCATGGGGTATCTAGAGTAGAGCAGCCTTGAGGTGCACCTGTGTTGGTGATCAGCGAGGAGGAGATGTTGTTACCGATCCTCACTGACTGAGGTCTGCCGATGAGGAAGTCAAGGATCCAGTTGCAGAGGGAGGTACAGAGGCCCAGGTCTTGAAGTTTGATGATGAGTTTGGATGGGATGATTGTGTTGAATGCTGAGCTGTAGTCGATGAACAGCAGTATGAGTTCCTGTTGTCCAGATGGTCCACAGCAGAGTGAAGAGCCAGAGAAATCGCATCTGTTGTTGACCCGTTGTGGCGGGAGGCAAATTGAAGTGGATCCAGGTCACCTCTGAGGCAGGAGTTGATTCGCACCATAACCAGCCTCTCGAAACACTTCACTACAGTGGATGTAAGCGCCACCGGGCGGTAGTCATCGCGGTAGGTCACCTCGTTCTTCTTGGGCACTGGTACAATAGCTGCCCTTTTGAAGCAGGTGGGAACCTCAGACCACAGAAGCGAGAGGTTGAACATGTCTGTAAACACTCCAGCCAGTTGGTCCGCACAGAACTTCGGTACTCGGCCGGCTACGCCGTCTGGACCAGACGTCTTCCAGGATTCTCCCTCTTGAAGGATGCCCGGACGTATCGGCCTCAAGAGACGGAGATTACAGGGTCATCGGGAGACGTGGGGGCTCGTGTGGGTGTGTTGTGGTTCTCTCTATCAAAGCGAGCACAAAAGGCACTGAGTCATCCGGGAGTGGTGGTTTGCTGCCACCTCTTTGTTACATTTGCTACTTTATCCGTTTGTTTTGTCTTCTTTGGAAAAGCAGGTCACTATCACAAACATTTCCCCGGAGATTCAAGGAAATAGTGCCAGAAGCAGTTCAATGCTCCGTCCTTCTCCTACAAAGAACTCCAGTTGACGCGCTTTCCTTGTGCTTGCATCCATGTGCGGGGCCCAGGACAGGTCGTCCGATATGATAACGGCCAGGAATTTAAAGCCACTGACTCTCTCCACTGCCGATCCCCCAATGTAGACCGGTGCATGTTCACCCTCCTTCCCCTTCCTGAAGTCAACAATCAGCTCTTTAGTTTTGCTGATGTTGAGCGAGAGGTTGTTGCAGCACAACGCACCCAGGTGTCCTGTCTCACTCTGGCAAGCTGGCTCATCGCCACCCGTGATTCGTCCAACAACAGTGGTGTCGTCGGCAAATTTAAAGATGGCATTGGAGCTGTGCTTAGCCACATGGTCATGGTGTATCGAGAGTAGAGCAGCCTTGAGGTGCACCTGTGTTGATGATCAGCGAGGAGGAGATGTCGTTACCGATCCTCACTGACTGAGGTCTGCCCATGAGGAAGTCGAGGATCCAGTTGCAGAGGGAGGTACAGAGGCCCAGGTCTTGAAGCTTGATGATGAGTTTGGATGGGATGATTGTGTTGAACGCCGAGCTATAGTTGATGAACCGCAGCCTGACGCACGAGTTCCTGTTGTCCAGATGGTCCAGAGCAGAGTGAAGAGCCAGAGAAATCGCATCTGCTATTGACCTGTTGTGGTGGGAGACAAATTGAAGTGGATCCAGGTCATCTGAGGCAGGAGCTGATTTGTGCCATAACCAACCCTTCGAAGCACTTCATTACGGTTGATGTAAGCGCCATTGGATGGTCGTCATTGAGGTAGGTCACCTTGTTCTTCTTGGGCACTGGTACAATAGCTGCCCTTTTGAAGCAGGTGGGAACCTCAGACCACAGAAGCGAGAGGTTGAACATGTCTGTAAATACTCCAGCCAGTTGGTCCGCACAGAACTTCAGTACTCGGCCGGCTACGCCGTCTGGACCAGACACCTTCCGTGGATTTTCCCTATTGAAGGATGCATAGACGTTGGCCTCAGAGACGGAGATTACAGGGTCATCGGGAGACGTGGGGGCTCGTGTGGGTGTGTTGTGGTTCTCTCTATCAAAGCGAGCACAAAAGGCACTGAGTCATCCGGGAGTGGTGGGTTGCTGCCACCCCTTTGTTACATTTGCTACTTTATCCGTTTGTTTTGTCTTCTTTGGAAAAGCAGGTCACTATCACAAACATCTCTCCGGAGATTCGAGGAAACTGGGGAAATCCAGGAGAGGGAGAGTGCCAGAAGCAGTTCAATGCTCCGTCCTTCTCCTACAAAGAACGCCAGTGTAAGTTGGAGGGACGTTCCATGATACCTGTCCAGACACCACAGACTCCGGAATCAGCAATGACTCTCTGGTCTGGATCCTGACCAGTCCAGTGTTCCCTTCCCTCCTGGTACCGCAGGAATCAGTCACACGACCCCCTCCAGACACACCGTCTGACATTCTGCAGCCTTCACCCTCTCCCCTCACTCCATAACCCACCACCCTCTGTGTGTAAAATGTGCCCCTCAGGTCCCTTTTAAATCTTTCCCCTCTCACCCTAAACCTATGTCCTTGTTTTAGACTCCCCTACCCTGGGGAAAAGACTGTGGCCACCACCTTATCTGTGCTGCTCATGGTTTTATAAACCTCGATAAGGTCACCCCTCAGCCTCCTACGCTCCAGGGAGAACAGTCCCAGCCTGTCCAGCCTCTCCTTATAACTCAAGCCTTCCAGTCCTGGTAACATCCTTGTGAATCTTTTCTGAACCCTTTCCATCTTAATGACGTCCTTCGTATAGTACAGCGACTAGAACTGCATGCAGTACTCAAGTGCAGTCTCACCAACAGCTTACACAGCTGTAACTGACATCACAACTCCTGTACCCAATGCCCTGTCCGGTGAAGGCCAGCATGCCAAACGCCTTCTTCACCACCCTGCCCACCTGGGTCATCACTTTCAGGGAACTATACCTGCACCACTGGGTCTCTCTGTTCCACTGCACTGCCCAGGGCCTGACCAGTCACTGTTCTGCCCTGGTTTAACTTCCCAAGAGGAAGTAGATAAATTTCGAACGGATTCGGGGATCAGGGGCGACGGGGGACTGACGCAGAAGAGGAGTTGCGGTCTGGGACAGATCAGCCAACGATCACAATGAATGGCGGGGCAGGTTTGATGGGCCGAGTGGCCTCCTCCTGCTCCTATTTTCTTGTGTCCGTGAGGAACGTGAGGTGGGATGGTGCAGACTGCAACAACCTCCTTCTGTGCGGGAGGCCGTTTTGGGGAGACGTCCCCCTTCTCCCCACTCTCGATATGGTCAGCTCACTCTCCCACACCACAGCTCAGGCCCCCAACCACCGCCCGGAAGCTCGGAGGTCTCCTGACCCTGGGACCAGCGGGTCAGAGGTCAGGTGCTTACTGCAAGGAGCCCCGTGGCCAATGGAACATGGTTGTAAGTAAGGAAACAAGAGCATAACAAGATCCCAGTCACCAAATCATAGCAGAATTATCTGGATGCTTGGTACAGCAACTGCTCTGCCCGGGACCGCAAGAAACTGCAAAGAGTTGTGGACACAGCCCAGCGCATCACGGAAACCAGCCTCCCCTCCGTGGACTCAGTCTACACTTCCCAATGCCTCAGGAAAGCAGCCAACATAATCAAAGGCCCCACCCACCCCGGACATTCTCTCTTCTCCCCTCTCCCATCAGGCAGAAGATACAAAAGCCTGAAAGCACGTACCACCAGGCTCAAGGACTTATCCCGTTCAATAGTCTTATCCCGCTGTTATAAGACTATTGAACGGTCCCCTAGTATGATAAGATGAGCTCTTGACCTCACGATCTACCTCATTATGGCCTTGCACCTTTTTGTCTGCCTGCACTGCACTTTCTCTGTAACTGTAACACTTTATTCTGCATTCTGTTATTGTTTTCCCTTGTACTACCCCAATGCATAGTTGTAATGAAATGATCTGTATGCATGGCATGCGAAACAAAGTTTTTCACTGTACCTCAGTACATTGTGTTCAGTTCTGGTCGCCTCATTATAGAAAGGATGTGGAAACTTTAGAGAGGGTGCAGAGGAGGTTTACCAGGATGTTGCCTGGATTTGAGAGCATGTCTTATGAGGATAGGTTGAGTGAGCTCGGGCTTTTCTCTTTGGAGAGGAGGAGGATGAGAGGTGACTTGATAGAGGTGTACAAGATGATAAGAGGCATAGATCGAGTGGACAGTCAGAGACTTTTCCCCAGGGCGACAATGGCTAACACGAGGGGACATAATTTTAAGGTGATTGGAGGAAGGTATAAGGGAGATGTCAGGGGTAAGTTTTTTACACAGAGAGTGGTGGGTGCGTGGAACGCACTGCCGGCAGAGGTTGTGGGGGCAGATACATTAGGGACGTTTAAGAAACTCTTAGATAGACACATGAATGATAGAAAAATAGGGGGCTATGTGGGAGGGAAGGGTTAGATAGATCTTAGAGCAGGATAAAATGTCGGCACAACATTGTGGGCTGAAGGGCCTGTACTGCGCTGTAATGTTCTATGTTCTATGTGACAATAATAAACCAATTTACCAATCTGCCTCAGTAGAGCGCTGAGACTGTATTGGGAGACTTCTCCTGTCCAGCTGAAGGGGTGTCCACTTAATGGGACGTCCCACAGTCGGGTACTCCTGGGAAGGGTATCTGTGCTGGAGTCTCTGGGGATAACCCTGGACCCATTGACTGGGGAGGGGTGGGGTGAGAGGGAGAGCCGCACAGCCAGCGGTCACAGGTCGGTGGTCCCTGGAGAGTCAGGGTCGAGGGGTGGGGAGGAGACAGCTCACTCAGTCCCCTGCACCCTCCCTCCCTGACCCTGCCTTCCCTCTCTGCCTCACTGCAGGCAAACCTCCCGCCCCACATCAGGGTGAGTTCGGATGCCACCAGTTGAACAAACTTCCCTGAACACACAACACATACTGTCTGTGTGGATTTTGTACGTTCTCCCCATGACCGTGTGGGTTTCACCCAGGTGCTCCGGTTTCCTCCCACATCCTGAGATGCAACACCTCGCACCTGTCCAAATTAAACTCCATTTGCCATTCCTGGGCCCACTTTCTCCACTGATCAAGATCCCCCTGTAACATTTGATATCCCTCTGTACTGTCTACGACAATACCTATTTCAGTGCGGTCTGCAAACTTACCATCCATGCCTTGGACGCTCTCATCCAAATCGTTAAAATCAAAATGATGAACACCAGTGGGCCCAGTACCGAGCCCTGAGGCACACCACTGGTCACGGGTCTCCAGTCCGAGAAACAACCTTCCACCATCACTCTCTTTTTCCTACTATCAAGCCAATTATGTACCCATTTATCTCCCACTTGATCCCATGCAATCTAAACTTCTAGAGCAGTCAACCATGCAGGATCTTGTCAAGGAACTTGCTTAGGTCCATCCAACACCCAACATCCTCGCCTTGCCCTCATGAGTCCTCTTGGTTACCTCTTCAAAAAACTCCAACAGATCTGTGAGACAGCAATTCCCATGCACAAGGCTGTGTTGACCACCCCTAATTGGACCTTGCCCATTCAAATGCTGGTAGGTCCTGTCCCTCAGAGTCCCCTCCAGTAACTTACCCGCCACTCGGGTCAGGCTCAGTGTTCTGGTGGTAGAAACGTGTCACAACGGTGCACCCCGGTGGGAGAGACTGTAAATAGCTCCCAGTGTGTGGGTGAGGGGTAGAATCTGGGGGGAGTTGATGGGAATGTGGGGAGGATAAAAAAATTGAATTAGTGTAGGATCAGTGTCAATGAATGGTTTGATGATCAGCATAGACTCAGTGGGCAGAAGGGCCTGTTTCCGTGCAGTATCTCTCCATGAAGAGTCACAGGTAGTGGCGTCACAGGTGGCCAGGGTGGTACAGAAGGTATTTGGCACGCCGGCCTTCATCAGTCGGGACACTGAGTGTAGACGTTGGGATGTTACGTTGCGGTTGTACAGGACATTGGTGAGGTCACACTTGGAATATTGTGTTCAGTTTTGGTCACCCTGCTATAGGAAAGACGCCATTAAGCTGGAAAGAGTGCAGAGGAGATTTACGAGGATGTTGCCGGGACTCAAGGGACTGAGTTATGGAGAGAGGTTGAGCAAGCTGATAATTTATTCCTTGGAGCGTAGGAGACTTGAGGGGTCATCCCTCTAAAATCATTGATAGGGTGAGTGCATGGTCTTCTTCCCAGGGTTGGGGACTCAAGATCGAGGTTTAAGGTGAGGGGGGAAAGATTTATTAGGAACCTGAGGGGCTTCTCACCCAGAAGGTGGTCCGTATGTAGAACGAGCTGCCAGAGGAAGTGGGTGAGGCAGGAACATTGACAACATTTAAAAGGTACTTGGACAGGTCCATGGATAGGAAAGGTTTAGAGGGATATGGGCCAAATGCAGGCAAATGGGACTAGCTTAGATGGGAATCTTGGTCAGCATGGACCAGTTGGGCCGAAGGGCCTGTTTCCGTGCTGTATAACTCCATGAAGAATCAGTGCATTGTCATTTGGGCCAGAACAGAGATTTTCTTCCCTGACCTAAGTCCTGAGGCATGCTCGGAATTCAGTTGAGCTTTTCTCACAGAGCAAGGCGAGAGATATGGAGTGTATCAGGAAAGAATCAGTGAGTCTGAGTCACCGCAAGAAAGAAGCTATTTATGGATCTCCAGGAGAGAGGAAGTGTCCTGAGGCAGACGGTGTACACAAAGATGCTACTGCATTGATGCATCGAGATTATTACAGACGTCACTTCACACAGTGACAGGGCCTCCTGTCTGAAACAAAGAAATAGGAGAAGGAGACTATTTGGCCCCTCAAGCCTGCTCCTCTATTCATCAGGGTCACAGCTGATCTTCTACCTTAGCTCCATCTCCCTGCACTATCCTGGTATCCAGAATATCCGGAAATCTATCAATATTGGTAAATTTGGCACATTGGTTTATTAACCAACATCTGGTTGGAATTGTACAACCATAACATTCTAAAGGCACATAGACAGGTACATGGATAGGGAAGGTTTGGAGGGATTTGGGCCAAACGCAGGCAAATGGGACTGGCTTGGGTGGGCACCGTGGTCGATATGGACGAGTTGGGCCGAAGGGCCTGTTTCCGTGCTGTATGACTCTATTGCGGGGTCTCAGTCCCTGCTCTCCGATCCACAAGAACAGTTCCGGAATTGTGGAATCTTGCAAAATGAAACCAGGGCTGGAGAGCCACCTTTTTAAGAACTGAGGTCCCTGGTTGAATCTGATTTTAGTCCCAGCAACGTCTGCAAGTGTTTTCTTGTCCACTGGCACTGATGGCCTTTAGTTCCCCATTCTCTCTGGACCTTTGGTTTTCTGACAGACTTTCTGTGCCCATGAGACCCCACTTTTATGTTTTTATGCTCATGTTCTGCCTGGTTTCTGAGATGTGCTGAGCTGTGCCCACAACTCTTCTTGCCACTTGGTACAGCAACCGTTCTGCCCGTGTACTGCAGTGAACCCAGGCTGGTACAATGATGCAGCTGACAGAGCCGCCGTCTCACTGCTCCACTGATCCAGGTTCAATCCTGACCCGGACTGCTGTCTGTGCACACTCAGATTGAGGTTCAGGTTCAGATTAGTTTATTGTCACATACACCAGGGCGCAATGAAATTCCTCGCTCGTGTGAAGCTCACAGAGGAAACAGTGTTGGGGATTCAGGAGTTATGGAATCACGGAAACCAGCCTCCCCTCCATGGACTCTGTCTACACTTCTCACTGCCTCAGTAAAGTAGCCAACATAATCAAAGACCCCTCCCACCCCGGACATTCTCTCTTCTCCCCTCTCCCATCGGGCAGAAGATACAAAAGCCTGAAAGCACGTACCACCAGGCTCGAGGACAGCTTCTATCCTGCTGTTATAAGACTATTGAACGGTCCCCTAGTACAATAAGATGGACTCTTGACCTCACAATTTACCTTGTTATGACCTTGCACCTTATTGTCTGTCTGCACTGCACTTTCTCTGTAACTGTAACACTTTACTCTGCATTTTGTATAGCTTTACCCTGTACTACCTCAATGCATTGTGTAATGAAATGATCTGTATGGACGGTATGCAAAACAAGTTTTTCACCGTACCTCGTTACGTGTGACAATAATAAAGCAATAACCAATATTCCACCTTGCCTATTTCTTGGACCTTTTGCTGAGTTTGAATCTGCTCCCAATCCTTAGACCAACCCATCCTCAGGAAACATTCTTGCCTCTACGTTTGATTTAACAACATGTTCAGTTTCTCCTGACAACCAGAGAAGGATCACCTTTCCTCTAAGCCTGAGAGGAATATATTGTGTTCTGCCAACTCCTGGATTAGTTCTTTAGATGCGAGCCACTGCTTGTCTACTGTCTACTGTCCACTGTCATACCTGTCAATGCATTTCCCAACCCACTGCACCCAACTCCCCCCTCATACTTTCTCACTTGTCTTTGCTTCGATTCAAGACCCAAGTTTCAGATTGGACTTTATCACTTCCAAACTAGATTTAAAATTCTAATGTCTTGCTAGCCGTTGACATTAGATTCTTGACGTTAGATTTTCTGCTGACACTAGGTTTAAAATTCTAATGTCGGTGGGACAAACAATCTGTTGGCGCAGCATCTCTGGTGGGAAAGGATCTGTTGATGTTTCGGGTCAAGACCCTGCATCAGGACAACACTGGTGCCCCACAAGGCTGCGTCCTCAGCCCCCTACTCTACTCCCTATATGCTCGTGACTGCATGGCCGGATTCTGCTCTATCTCCATCCACAAGTTTGCAGATGAGACCATCATAGTGGGCTGTATCTCAAAAAACAATGTTGGAGTACAGGAAGGAGATAGAGAGCTTAGTGGAATGGTGTCATGACAACAACCTTTCCCTCAATGTCAACAAAACTAAAGAGCTGGTCATTGACTTCAGGAAAGGGGGCGGTGTACATACACCTGTCTACATCAATGGTGCTGAGGTCGAGAGGGTTGAGAGCTTTAAGTTCCTAGGAGTGAACATCACCAATCGCCTGTCCTGGTCCAACCAGGTAGACACCACGGCCAAGAAAGCTCACCAGCGCCTCTACTTCCTCAGGAGGCTGAAGAAATTTGGCATGTCCCTTTCGACACTCAGCAATTTTTGTCAATGAACCACAGAAAGCATCCTATCAGGATGCATCGTAGCTTGGTACAACAACTGCTCTTTGTACTACCTCGATGCACAGTTGATCTGTATGGATGGCATGCAGAACAGAGTTTTTCACCGTACCTTGGTACTTGTGACAAAAATAAGCTAATTTACCAATTTCTTGTGTTTTCTCTTCCCAAAGGTCTCACCTGAATTCTGCTCCCATTCAGAACAGTTTGCAACAACAGGGAGCGCTGCTCTATAGCCACACACAAGGTGATGGAGGAACTCAGTGAGTCAGGCAGCATCTGTGGAGGGTGAGTGCAGATGAAGGGTCTTGAACTGAAACTTTGACCAACCATTTCCGTCCCGCCCGACCCGCTGAGTTCCTCCAGCACTGCTCCACCCCAGCCCCCATCACCGATCCTTTCCCCTCCCCCACTCCATCTGCCCTACACTGGGTCCCCACCCCCACTGTTCACCTCTGCCCTTCCCACCTCCCTCCACCTTCTTCTCCTATCAGCTTCCACCATCTGCAGACCTCTGTTGCCTCCACCTACCTGCCAGATCTTGCCCCATCCCTGCCCCTCACCCCTTTATGCTGACAATCACCTCTCTGTCTTTCAGTCCAGTTGAAGGTCTCCACCCAAAATGTCGACTGTCCATTTCCCTCCACAGATGTGAAAACCAGCCTCCCCTCCGTGGACCTCTCGCTGCCTCAGTAAGGCAGCCAACATAATCAAAGACCCCACCCACCCCGGACATTCTCTCTTCTCCCCCCTCCCATCGGGCAGAAGATACAAAAGCCTGAAAGCGCGGACCACCAGGTTCAAGAACAACTTCTATTCCACTAAGACTATTGAACGGTGCCCTAGTACGATAAGGTGGACTCTTGACCTCACAATCTACCTCGTCATGGCCTTGCACCTTATTGTCTGCCTGCACTGCACTTTCTCTGTAACTGTAACACTTTATTCTGCATTCTGTTATTGTTTTCCCTTGTACTACCTCAATGAACTGATGTGATGAAATGATCTGTATGGATGGCATGCAAAACAGAGTTTTTCACTGTTCCTCAGTACCTGTGACAATAATAAACCAATTTACGTGTCCCTTTCCTCTCTTACTAACAGCCTTCATTCCACTACACTTACTGACCAGGTGGGTTCCTCAGCACCTCATAACCAGGGCAGTCTTGCTTCCACTCTTTCAAAGATCTTCCTATCCATCCCCACCTCACACTCTCTCCAACTTGAGAATAACTGAGAGACATGAGGGACTGCAGGTGCTGAAATGTGGAGCAACACACAAAGGGCTGGAGGAACTCAGAATCAGAATCAGGTTTATTATCACTGACAGACATTGTGAACTGCGTTGTTTTGCGGCAGCAGTACAGTGCAGGACATACAGACATAAAATTTACTATAAGTTACAAAAATAAATAAATAGTGCAAAGAAGCAGTAACAAGGTAGTGTTCATGGGTTCATGGACCGTTCAGAAATCTGATGGCAGAGGGGAAGAAGCTGTTCCTGAATTGTTGAGTGTGGGTCTTCAGGCTTCTGTACCTTCTCACCGATGGTAGTAACGAGAAGAGGGCACGTCCTGAGTGGTGAGCGTCCCTAATGATGGATGCTGCCTTCTGGAGGCACCTCCTCTTGAAGATGTCCTTGATGATGGGGAGGGTTGTGCCCGTGATGGAGCTGGCTGAGTCTACAAACCTCTGCAGCCTCTTGCGACCCTGTGCATTGGAGCCTCTGTACCAGGCAGTGATGCAACCAGACAGAATGCTCTCCGCCGTACATCTGTAGAAATTTGCAAGGGTCTCTGGTGACATACCGAATCTCCTCAAACTCCTAATGAAGTAGAGTCACTGGCATGCCGCCTTTGTGATTGCATCAGTGTGTTGGGCCCAGGATAGTCCCTCTGAGATGTTGACCCCCAGGTCAAGACCCTTCATCCGGACTGGATACAGCATCTCAACCTGAAAATCGTCTGTCTACTTTCCCTGACAGATGCTGCCCGACCCGCTGACTTCCGCCAGCGTTTTGTGTTTAGGATAACTTAGCTTCTCATTTTCCCTCTTCTGATGAAAGGTCTTCAGCCTGGGACGTGAACTGTCTCTCTCCCTCGACAGACGCTGCTTGACCCGCCGAGTGTTTCCTGCACCCTCATTGGTGGTGGCAACTGTGACAACATCGCCGCCTGCTGGTGGGGAATTTCACAGAAAACTTCCACCTGGTGGTGAGAAATGGTCTCCACTGGTTGGTTCCTCAAAGTCAAAGTTGAGTTGAATGTCAAATGCTCGTATCGGTAAATTGTAAGTCAAAGTCAAAATCAAAGTCAAAGTCGAGTTTATTGTCATCTGCACAAGTCCATGTGTGCACAGGTGAATGAGAAACTTACTTGTAGCAGCGTCACGGGCACAGAGCATCAGACCCACGTGAAAACCATAAATTAAGCATAAATTATACACAAATTTTTGCAAGAAAGGTATCAACAAAGGGCAGAAAATATGGATCAGAGTTATGTGTAGGTCACCAAGAGTCGTTGTAGTATTGGACATGATATAAATCTGGGAAACATACAGTAATTGGTAATTAGTTTATTATTGTCAGGTATACCGAGATACAGTGAAAAGCTTTTGTGTGCGTGCCGTCCACACAGATCATTCCGTACATAAATACACTGAGGTTGTACAAAAGGAAAACAGAATGCAGAATAAAGTCAATGAAGTCACAGAGTCACGCAGAACAGAAACAGGTCCTTCGGCCCAACTGGTCCATGCCGACCAAGATTCCCATCTAAGTTACTCCCATTTGCCCGCATTTGGCCCATATCCATCTAAACCTTTCCCATCCAGAATATAGTGTTACTGTTACAAAGAAAGTGCAGTGCAGGTAGACAATAAGGTGCAAGGGCCTTGATGAGGTAAACTGAGAGATCAGGAATTCTGTATTTTACAAGAGGTCTGTTCGATAGTCTTATAACAGCGGGATAGAAGCTGTCCTTGAGCCTGGTGGTCCGTGCTCTCAAGATTTTGTATCTTCTGCCCGATGGGAGGGGGGAGAAGAGAGAATGTCCGGGGTGGGTGGGGTCTTTGATTATGTTGGCTGTTTTACTGAGGCAGCGAGAAGCACAGACAGAATCCACGGAGGGGAGGCCAGTTTGCATAATGGACTGGGCTGTGTTCACAACTCTAGGGTTTCTTGCGGTCTCAGGCAGAGCAGTTGCTGTACCAGTAATCATTGGTGTTTAATCTGCAGAGACTGGACTGGTCAATGAAACACAAATTCATATTGCCTTAGCAGACAGAAGGAGGCCATTCAGCCCATTGTCTCTGCTCATTCTCAGAGAGCACTCTCCCTCTTACTTTCCATTCCTATTCCCTCAATACATTCGCACCAGCTCCTCTCCGCCCTCCTCTGAATCTTCCGCCACTCACCCACGCACTGGGGGCAATTTCCAGTGACCAATTAACCCACCGACCCCGCACATCGTTGGGATGCCGGAGGAAACCGGAGCACCCGGGGGGAAACCCACGCAATCACGGGGAGAAGGTGCAAACTCCACACAGACAGCGGCGGAGGTCGGGATCGAACCCTGGTCTCTGGAGCAGCGAGACAGTGGCTCTACCCACTGTGCTACTGGATGGTTTCCAGATCTGGAGCAGGGAAAAGGCAATCTTAGACCTTGTTTTGTGAAATGAGAAAGGGTTAATTCAGAGTCTTGTTGCAAAGGCAATGTAGACCAGTTGAGCGAGTGGGTGAGAATGCAGCGGACAGACTAAAAGGTGAGGTTATCCGCCTTGGCGAAAAAAACAAGAAGGCAGGATGTTTTTTTTAAATGGTGAGAGAGCAGGAAATGTTAATGTTCAAAGGGGCATAGGTGTCCTTGTACTCAAGTCACTCAGAGCCAACCTGTGGAAGCATCAGGTCATTAGCAGGACACATGGTGCGTTAAACAAAAAACAAACCACTGGAAGAACACAGCTGGTCTGTCGACATTTCCACTTCCCTCCACAGATGCTGCCGGACCCGCTGAGTTCCTCCAGCAGTTTGTTTTTTTGCTCTGGATTCCAGCATCTGCAGAGTCGCAGAGTCACACAGCAAGGAAACAGGGCCTTCGGCCCAACAGGTCCATGCTGACCAAGGTGCCCACCAAGCTAGTCCCATTGGCCCATGTTTGGTCCATATCCGTCTGAACCTTTTCCTATCCATGTACCTGTCCAAATGTTTTTTGAATGTTGTTAATGTACCTGCCTCAACCACTTCCTCTGGCAGCTCGTTTCATGTATGGACCACTCTCTGGGTGAAAATGGCAGGACTCTTAGCAGTGTGGAGGAACAGAGGGATCTTGGGGTCCATGTCCATAGATCCCTCAAGGTTGCCGTGCAGGTCGATAGGGTTGTTAAGAAGGCGTATGGAGTGTTGGCCTTCATTAGTTGGGGGATTGAGTTCAAGAGCCGTGAGGTGATGTTGCAGCTCTATAGAACTCTGGTCAGACCACACTTGGAGTATTGTGTTCTGTTCTGGTCGCCTCATTATAGGAAGGATGTGGAAGCTTTAGAGAGGGTGCAGAGGAGATTTACCAGGATGTTGCCTGGATTGGGGATCATATCTTATGAGGATAGGTTGAGTGAGCTGGGGCTTTTCTCTTTGGAGAGAAGGAAGATGAGAGGTGGTTTGATAGAGGTGTACAAGATGATAAGAGGCATAGATCGAGTGGACAGTCAGAGACTTTTCCCCAGGGTGACAATGGCTAACACGAGGGGACATAATTTTACGGTGATTGGAGGAAGGTATAAGGGGGATGTCAGGGGTAAGTTTTTTTACACAGAGAGTGGTGGGTGCGTAGAACGCACTGCCGGCAGAGGTTGTGGAGGCAGATACATTAGGGACATTTAAGAGACTCTTAGACACATGAACGATAGAGAAATGGGGGGCTATGTGGGAGGGAAGGGTTAGATAGATCTTAGAGCAGGATAAAATGTCAGTACAATATTGAGGGCCGAAGGGCCTGTTCTGTGCTGTAATGTTCTATGTTCTATGTTGCCTCTCAGGTCCCTATTAAATCTTTCACCTCTCACCTTAAATCTATGCCCTCTAGTTTTTATCTCTTGTTATATATGTATATCTTGTGTCCAGATTGATACGTTAACGTTTATTATGAGGAGATTTGAGTGCAGGAGTAAAGTTGCCTTCCTGCTGTCACACAGGGTGCTGGTGAGACTGTACCTGCAGCGTTGCATACAGTTCAGCGTACTGGAGAAAGGTTCCACTGAAAGAGGGCAACAGAGCTTCACCAGATTGGTTCCTGAGTGCGGGTTTGCCGTATTTAGAGGGATTGAGCAGACTATACCTGTGCACTCTCGGGTTTGGAAGAATTACAGGAGATCTCATTGAAACATACAAAGTATACAGGGCTCGACAAACAGGCTTCAGAGAGGATGTCTTCCCTGGCCGAGGTGTCTAGGACCAGGAGGGCATGGTCTGAGGAAGAGATGGCCACCCACCTCTTTGCAGACTGATTTGTGAAGAGGGTGTGAAGAAAGATGCAAGGGTCCGTGTCCTAGACCTGGGACTCAACACCTCCCTCTGTAACTGGATCCTCGACTTCCTGACCAACAGACCGCATTCAGCGAGGATAGGCAGCGACACCACTGCCACGATTATTCTAAACACTGGTGCCCCACAAGGCTGCGTCCTCAGCCCTCTACTCTACACTCATGACTGCGTGGCCAGATTCTGCTCTAACTCCATCTACAAGTTTGCAGATGACAGCACCGTGGTAGGCCGTATCTCAAATAACGATGAGTCAGAGTACAGGAAGGAGATAGAGAGCTTAGTGACATGGTGTCATAACAACCTTTCCCTCAATGTCAGCAAAACAAAGGAGCTGGTCGTTGACTACATGCACCTGTCTACATCAATGGTACTGAGGTTGAGAGGGTTGAGAGCTTTAAGTTCCTTGGAGTGAACGTCACCAGCATCCTGTCCGAGTCCAACCACATAGATGCCACGGCCAAGAAAGCTCACCAGCGCCTCTACTTCCTCAGGAGGCTAAAGAAATTTGGCACGTCCCCTTTGACCTTCACCAGTTTTTATAGATTTACCATAGAAAGCATCCTATCCAGATGCATCACGGCTTGGTATGGCAACTGCTCTGCCTGAGACCGCAAGAAACTGCAGAGAGTTGTGGACACAGCTCAGCACATCACAGAAACCAGCCTCCCCTCCATAGACTCAGTCTACACTTCCCACTGCCTCAGTAAAGCAGCCAACATAATCAAAGCCCCCACCCACCCCGGACATTCTCTCTTCTACCACCTCCCATCGGGCAGAAGATACAAAAGCCTGAAAGCGTGTACCACCAGGCTCAAGGACAGCTTCTATCTCCCTAGTACGATAAGATGGACTCTTGACCTCACAATCTACCTCATTATGACCTTGCACCTTATTGTCTGCCTGCACTGCACTTTCTCTGTAACTGTAACACTTTATTCTGCATTCTGTTATTGTTTTCCCTTGTACTACCTCAATGCACTGATGTGATGAAATGATCTGTATGGATAGCATGCAAAACAAAGTTTTTCATTTACCTCAGTACCTGTGACAATAATAATACACTGAACCCCAACAGCTGCGTGTCTGATCTCTGGGCTATTCCCGAGGACACACACCGAGACAGGCATCAAGAGCTACTGGAAGGTCATCAACTCGGTGAAGGACGCCCTTTGGTCTGCCCGAAACCTGCTGGTCTCCCAGCACAGCGAGATGTCCGTCAGGGAACGCTGCTGACTGGCACAGTCCCGGCTGCAGGAGTCCGTGCTGAGGGACGCACTGAAGCTCGGTGCAGCCAATGTTATGTCTCTGTGGGGAAGGACCACAGTCTGGGCTCTTTCCGCTGCTGCACACGGAGGGGCTGAGTTGGGTGGGGAAGCCCCTCAAACATTGAAAGGGGGATCACCCCGGGGGGACACATGACTGACAATGTGCTATGGTTTAAAAAACAAGTTAAAACTACTGAATGTAATGAACACAGTGGTGTAGCGGTTAGCGTAACGCTATTACAGCACCAGCGACCCAGGTTCAATTCCCTGTGTCTGCATGGGTTTCCTCCGGGTGCTCCGGTTTCCTCCCACATTCCAAAGACGTACAAGTTAGGAAGTTGTGGGCATGCTGTGTTGGCGCCGGAAGCGTGGCGACACTTGCGGGCTGCCCCCAGAACACTCTACGCAAAAGATGCATTTCACTGTGTGTTTCAATATACATGTGACTAATAAAGAAAGGTTTTGCACCATTTCTTCTTCTGTATATAATTTTTATTAAGAATGAAGTTTATTTTTGAAATATAAACAAAATGATCTCAGCTACCCTGAGGGGTTGCTCAGGGATAATGCGTTTGCAGTGCACATTTATTCTTCCTTCACCTCAATGCTTCACCACAATCACTAATACTAACCGACTTATAGAGGCCAAGCAGATGCTCTCTTGTCTCAACCAAAGCCTTGGGTCTGTTGGTTTCCCTGGCAACTCATCCATCCTCTCTCAGCCTCAGTCCCCTCATCCCCTTCTTTGGTATAGCAATGGATAGTCCAGCTGATGAGCTCTCATTCTCAGACCCCCCATTGGCCAAGAATGTCTTCTCGTTGTAACTACACATCCTACTTAAATATTAACGCAATAATATAAGCCCCCAGACTCTAATTGTTGAAGCAAGTGTTTGACTTTAACAGAGAATTTAAAGAATTCACTAAGGTAACTAAAGTAAAATGACAGGTAATTAATAGAGATGGTACTGTAAGTGTATTTTCACCTGTTAGTTGAGTTTGTCAAACTAACGAAGCAAGGCACACCACTTCAGAGTGTGGAGTGCAGATTCTCCAACACGTGGGAGGTTTGGGACACTTCCTAGGCCCCGGATAAGGCAGTGTGATCAGCTGGAGGAGCTCGAGCTCTGGGGTTTAGAGCTTGGGCAACGATTAATAGTTGAATTTTTTTATTATTGGTAATTGGTTTATTGTTGTCACATGTACCAAGATACAGTTAAAAGCTTTTGTTTGTGTACCATCCACACGGATTATTCCATACTTAAGTACATTGATGTAGTAAAAATGGAAACAGGATGCAGATTATAGTGTTACAGTTACAGAGAAAGTGCAGTGCAGGCAGACAATAAGGTGCAAGGGCCACAATGAGGTCAGATATCTTTATTAGTCACATGTACATCGAAACACACAGTGAAATACATCTTTTGCGTAGAGTGTTCTGGGGGCAGCCCGCAAGTGTCGCCACACTTTCCGTGCCAACATAGCATGCCCACAGCTTCCTAACCCGTATGCCTTTGGAATGTGGGAGGAAACCGGAGCACCCGGAGGAAACCCAAGCAGACACGGGGAGAACGTACAAACTCCTTACAGACAGCAGCCAGAATTGAACCTGGGCCGCTGGCGCTGTAATAGCGTTACGCTAACTGCTACACTACCGTGCCTACCCATGAACGATAGGGCCTCGGGAAGTATGTCTTGAAGGTGGCAGTATAGGTAGGGAAGTTGGTGGAGAAGGCACTCAGGATACTTGCCTTCAGTAACTGGGACATAGAATATAAGAGCAGGCATCTCTTGATACAACGTTATCAAACACTGGTGAGCCACAGCTGGAGAACTGCGTGCAGTTCCGGTCACCACACTGTGGGAAGGATGAGACTGCACTGGAGAGGGTGCAGAGAAGAGTCCCCAGGACGGTGTCTGGGACGGAGCATTTCAGTTACGAGGAGAGACCAGAGAGGCTGGGTCTGTTCTCCCTGGAGTGGAGGAGGCTGAGGGGAGACTTGAGAAAGGTGCACACAATTATGAGGGGCATGGATAGGGTAGGCAGTGAGAAACTTCCCTATGTAGAAGAGGTATCTAAGGTCAGATTGTCGAGGGTGAGGGGGAAGAGGTTTAGAGGGATCTGAGGAAGAATCTTCTCACCCAGAGTGGGCTTGGAACCTGAAACACACTGCCCGAGGGGGTGGTGGAGGCAGAGACTCTCACAACATTGAAGAAGTATCTGGACAAGCACTTGAACCACCAAGGCAGAGACGGCTGTGGACTGAGTGCAGGTAAATAGTATAGATGGCTACGTAGTGGTCAGCATTGACATGATGGGCCGAAAGGCCTGTTTCTGTGCTGTGTGACTCTGTGACATTGACCAAGAAGCACTAACGTTGCAAGTTAGTGTTGCTCTTCATCTGTGGAACATTCCAGAGTAACGCAGTCATTTGAAACACAGCCTGAGCACTAGATCCAGCTTTCAGTCCTGACTCCTGGTCACAGTTAATTACCACAGATAAAACGCACCGACAGGTCTTATTACCTCCTGCATTCAGTGACAGCTGCACATCACTGGTCCTCTCCCCCAGCACCAGCGCACATGAGCTGCAATCTGTGCCTCTCACTGGATGACAAGCTATCAGATACAATCGGCGTGGCGTCCAATGCAGCCACGAACCATTGCATTGCTCAGCGCAGCACCAAGGTCGCAGACCGCTGCGTTCCTGTGGCTGGGGCAAGGTATGCATCTGGGGGACTGGACAACTGGCTAGTGAGGGCAACCAAGGGGCATTGCTTTACCTCCCTGGAGGTCGGGTGAACCACCCAACAAGTTGGTAGCAGCAGAGACGTCCCGGGGTGGTGAGGAGGGGGCCGTGTCCAGGGGGGAGCATGGAGTCAGAGGGTCATACAGCATGGAAACAGGCCCTTCAGCCCAAATCATCCATGCCGACCAAGGTCCCCTCCTTAGTGAGTCCCATTTGCCCATGTATGGCCCATATCCCTCTAAACCTTTCCTATCTAGAATATAGTGTTACAGTCACAGAGAAAGTGCAGTGCAGGTAGACAATAAGGTGCAAGGCTACGACGAGGTAGAGTGAGAGTTCAGGAATTCTGTATTGTACAAGAGGTCCGTTCAAGAGTCTGTTAACAGCGGAATAGAAGTTGTCCTTGAGCCTGGTGGTACGTGTTCTCAAGATTTTCCATGTACCTGTCCAACTGTCTTTTAAATGCTGTTAATGTACCTGCCTCAACCACTTCCTCTGGCAGCTCGTTCCATCTACGCACCACCCTTGGGATGAAGAAGTTGTCCCTCAAGTTCCTATTAAATGTCTCCCCTCTCACCTTAAACCTGTGCCCTCTAGATCTTGATTCCCCAACCCTGGGAAAAAGACTGTGTGCATTCACCCTATCTATGCCCCTCGTGATGTTATACACTGCTATGAGGTCACCCCTCATTCTCCTATTTTCCAAAGAATAAAGTCCTAGCCTGCCCAACCTCCTCCTATAACTCAGACCCTCGAGTCCTGGCAACATCCTCGTAAATCTCTTCGTCACTTTTTCCAGCTCAATGGCATCTTTCCTACAGCAGGGTAACCAAGACCGAACACAGTACTCCAAATATGGCTTCACTGTACAATGTCCCAACTCCTATACTTAGTGCCCTGACCAATGAAGGCCAGCGTGCCAAACGCCTTCTTTACCGCCCTGTCTACCTGTGACGCCACTTTCTGGGAATTCTTCTGAAGGGAGGGATGGGCAATAAATGCTGCCCTTGCCGGTGACATTTAGATCCTGAAAAATAAATTAATGAAACACAATAGTTTCTGTTTTTATTTTTGATGTGTATCAGACAATTTCACAATGGATCAATACACTGCCTGTCTTTTGGCACCATCGTCAGCACCACTATCTCCCAGGGTCAGATGCCGACGGTTGTTTTTAATGAATCATTGATTTTGTAATTAGTTTACCCAGGTCAGGAGAGAGCGACCCTGCCGGGGGAAATCAAACTGTGGCAAACACAATTCAAGATCACCGCTTGTTATTCCTTGGGTGGCGCCATGGCACAGATAGGAAAGCCGCTGCCTCACAGCTCCAGAGACCCGGGTTCGATCCCAACCTCTGACGCTGTCTGTGTGGAGTTTGCACCTTCTGCCTGCGTGGATTTGCCCGAGTGGATTGGTGGGTTAATTGGCCACTGTAAATTGCCCCCAGTGTGTGGGTGAGGGGTATAATCTGGGGGAGGAGGGGGGGAATTGATGGGAATGTGGGGAGAATAAAGCAGGATTAATGTAGGATTAGTGTAAGTGGGTGGTCGGCACAGACTTGGTGGGCCAAAGGGCCAGGTTCTGTGCTGTATATCTGTATCACCCTGTGACTGTTCCAGAGGGCACATCTGGAAGGTGTCTGCTGTGTGCACTGGCACCTCAGCTGCCCCCTAGCTTGTATGGTGTGTGTTTCAGCCCTGCTCCTGACATTGGTAAATTGGTTTATTATTGTCACATGTACCGAGGTACAGTGAAAAACTTTGTTTTGCATGCTATCCATACAGATCATTTCATCACATCAGTGCATTGAGGTAGTACAAGGGAAAACAATAACAGAATGCAGAATGAAGTGTTACAGTTACAGAGAAAGTGCAGTGCAGGCAGACAATAAGGTGCAAGGGCCACGACGAGGTAGATTGAGAGGTCAAGAGTCCATCTTATCGTACTAGGGAACTGTTCAATAGTCTTATAACAGCGGGATAGAAGCTGTCCTTGAGCCCGGTGGTACGTGCTTTCAGGCTTTTGTATCTTCTGCCCGATGGGAGGGGGGAGAAGAGAGAATGTCTGGGGTGGGTGGTGTCTTTGATTATGTTGGCTGCTTTACCGAAGCAGCAAGAAGTGTAGACAGAGTCCATGGAGGGGAGGCCGGATTCCGTGACGCGCTGAGCTGCATACACAACTCTCTGCAGTTTCTGGCAGTCTCAAAGTCCGGGCTGAGGGATGCCACACTTTGAACATTCATCAAACTGAGGTGGAGGTTAAGGATCCTGTGGCTGCTGTGAATTTACCAATATGCCCCTCAACCCGACGCTATTTGGAAAGCTGCTTGGGATGTCCCAGCCTTTTGTGGGAGCTTACTTTGTACAAATAGGTGGTTGCCTGTGTTTCTTTGGCTGTTTGGGGACTCCCTGAGGTGGTGCGTAGGGACAGGAGGAGTAGGAGAAGGGGACCATTTGGCCCCTTGTATCTGCTCCACCATTGAGCAAGATTGTGGCTGATATCCTCCCATCCCTGTATCCCTGATTCCCTTAATATCCAAACTCTATCGATCCCAGTTTTGAACGAACTTAGTGACTGAACCTCCACAGGTTCACCAGCCTCTGTGTGAAGGCATTTCTCCCCATCTCAGTTCCAGACAGACAACCCCTTACTCTTCAACTGTGATCCCCTTGGTCCGAGCTCCTTGGGCTGGGGAAGTGCCCTCCCTACATCCGCCTTGTCGAGCCCTGTGGGATGTTTGGAAGTCCCAATGAGGTCATAGAGTCATAGAATCATACAGCACAGAAGCAGGCTCTTCAGCCCATCTAGTCCATGCTGACTTGATCTTCTGCCTAGTCCCATCTACCTGCACCCGGACCATATCCCTCCAAACCTCCCCCCCCACCCCCCCCATCCATGTACTTATCCAAACCTCTCTTAAATGTTACAAATGAACCCGCATCCAACATTTCTGCTGCCTGACTCTATGCTGTTTGCCTTTCTAAATGCTACTGTACAGCATCTCAACGCCCCCATTGGTTTTCAGTAATTTGTACCCCTTCATGATGTATAAAACACAACTAACGTATGCAGAGCAAGATTCCACAAATGGTATTGTAATGCTGTTATTAGTCATATGCATGGAAGAATGAGTCATTTTGAACAAGAACACCACCCAATCTCTCAGCGTTTATAGAACATACAACAGTACAGCAGAGGAACAGGCCCTTCGGCCCACCATGTCTGTGCTGACCACGATGCCAATTTAAAATACCATCTGCCTGCACATGGTCCGTATCCCTCCATTCCCTGCCTGTTCACATATCTGTCTAAATGCCTCTTAAACACCACTATCGTATCTGCCTCCACCCCCACCCCTGGCAGCACATTCCAGGCACCCACCACTTTGTGTTAAAAAAAACTTGCCCCGCACATCTCCTTTAAACTTTCTCCCTCTCACCTTCAACCTACGCCCTCTAGTATTTGACCTTTCCACCATGGGAAAAAAGATACCAGCTGTCTACTCTATCTATGCCTCTCATAATCTTACAAACCTCTATCAGGTCTCCCCTCAGCCTCTGCCGCTCCAGAGAAAACAACCCAAGTTTGTTCAACCTCTCCTTATAGCATATGCCCTCTAATCCAGGCAGCATCCTAGTGAACCCCTTCTGCACCCTCTCCAAAGCCTCCACATCCTTCCTGTAATGGGGCGACCAGAATTCCAGGCAATATTTTGCTTTCCTGTTTTGTGCACCAAAGGGTTTAAAGACAAGAGGGTGAAATTTATCCCAATTTGGAGCATTTATTGTTGATGCAAGAATTCTCCCTGACAGAGTTTTTTTCCCTGAGGCTCAGCTATACACTCAGTACATTTTCCTGTGTTGTTGTGTGGCTCTGTCCAAATGCCTTTCGGTCCAAGTTCTGCTTTGACAGGTTGGATTCTTGTCTCTGTCTGTGTTCAAGTTCCGTTCCAGACTCCCTGACAGTCTTAATAAATCTGGACTGACTCTGCCTGTGCAGTACAGAGGGAGTGCTACACTGTCAGAGGTGATGTTGTTTGGAATTCTCCACCTGAGGGATGTGGAGGCTCAGGAAGGATTGATGGATCAAGTTCAGGTTTATTGTTACGGGCACACATACCCAGTGTGTAAATGCCATGAAAATTTGCGTTATATGGCAGCACCACCGTACATTGCAAGGCGAGGACAAACAGAGGTTGACATAAACTTAAATTAACATCAATTATACAGAAGTTACATGTGGACTTTGGATATTAATGGAGTAATGCAGCAATGCTGAGGCAGCAATTCAGGAACAGCTTCTTCCCCTCAGATTTCTGAACGGTCCATAAATATGACCTCGTTATTCCTTTTTTTTGCATTATTTATTTATATTTGTAATTTTTAGTGATTTTATGTCTTTGCACTGTACTGCTGCTGCAAAATCACAAATTTCACAATATAAGTCAGTGGTAATAAATCTGATCTGTGGACAGCAGAGCAGGCATGAGGGGCTGAATGGCCTGCCCGTGCTTTCAAATGGGACGTGCGCTCTCTGGTAGAGAGTTGTGGGAATCTTAGTGACGACCTGGATATTTATTCTTCAATTGACGTAACCAACAGCAGAAGGTTGCACTACTCTTTGTGGGATCTTACTGTGCGTGGAGAGATGTGTTCCCTACGTTACATTAGGAATGACATTTCACCAGGACAGTACACTCCCACGTTACGGAGGGGTTGCATTCCTGGAAAACCATCCGTATTGTGATTTCCCATGACAACACTTGACAAAATTTTTCGGTTCTTTCACATTTTGTGTCTAGTTAGCAATGTTTTAGTCCTGGAGTCAAGAATTATGCAACATGTCCAACTAGTCCATGCTGACCAAGTTGCTAACCCGAGCTAGTCTCACTTGCCCACATTTGGCCCATCTCCATCTGAACCTTTCCTATCCATGGACCTGTCCAAATGCATTTTAAGCACTGCGATTGTACCCGCCTCTACCACTTCCTCTGGCAGCTCGTTCCGTACACCCACCACCCTCTGGGTGAAAAAAATGCCCCTCAGATCACCTTTAAATCTTTCCCCTCTCACCTTAAACCTATGCCCTCTAGTTTTAGACTCCCCTAGCCTGGGGAAAAAACTCTGAACATTCGCCCTGTCTATGCCCCTCATGATTTTATACACTACTATAAGATCACCCCTGATCCTCCTACCCTCCAATGAATAGTCCTAGCTGAACCAGCCTCTGCCTGAGACCATAAGGAACTGCGGAGAGTTGAGGACACAGCCCAGCACATCACGGAAACCAGCCTCCCCTCCATGGACTGTCTACACTTCTCGCTGCCTCAGTAAAGCTGCCAGCATAATCAAAGACCCCACCCACCCCGGCCATTCGCTCTTCTCCCACCTCCCATCAGGCAGAATATACAAAAGCCCGAAAGCACGTACCACCAGGCTCAAGGACAGCTTCTATCCCGCTGTTATAAGACTATTGAACGGTCCCCTAGTACGATAAAATGGACTCTTGACCTCACAATCTACCTCGTTATGACCTTGCACCTTATTGTCTGCCTGCACTGCACTTTCTCTGTCACTGTGACACTTTATTCTGCATTCTGTTATTGTTTTCCCTTGTACTACCTCAATGCACTGATGTGATGAAATGATCTGTATGGATGACATGCAAAACAGTTTTTCACTGTACCTCAGTGCATGTGACAATAATAAACCAATTTACACCATGTTATTGGCTGTAAAGCATTTTAGAAAGATCTGAGGTTGTGAATGGTGCTATAGAAATGTAAGTCTTCCCCTTCCCTCCCTCCCTCTTTCCCTTTTCCCCATTATCTCCCATTTTCCTCCCTCATTCAGACAGTCAGGATCAAAGTCTCAGCCGGGTTTGAACTGCCGGTGATGTTCAGTACACCCCATCCTCTCCATGACAGTCCTGCAGTGGTGTAGTGTTTGCCAAAGAGCTTTCCTCACACCATTAAACAAGATATCACAGGTTTATTTAACATATTATTGATGTTCAGACACAACGGAGCCACCTGCGTCAACAAAAAAAGAAGGATGCAATTATGTATGCATAGCACTGCTGCATTCTGCATTTTGACTGCACCTCCCCAAGAAGTGACCTTGTGGAAGATCATGGGGAACAGAGACACAGAAACCCCTCGTAGTCATACAGCACGGAAACAGGCCCTTCGGCCCAACTTGTCCATTCCTACCAAGAAGCCCATCTAAGCTAGTCCTACGTGACAACATTTGGCCCATAACCCTCTAAACCTTTCCTATCCATGGACCTGTCCAAATGTCTTTTAAATGTTGTTAATGTACCTGCCTCAACCACTTCCTCTGGCAGCTCGTTCTGTACACTGACCATCCTCTGGGTGAAGAAGTTGCCCCTCACATTCCTATTAAATCTCTCCCCCTCACCTTAAACCCCATCTTGATTCTCCAACTCTGGGGGAAAAGACTGTGCATTCACCCTATCTATGCTCCTCATTATTTTATACACGTCTATGAGATCACCCCTCATTCTCCTACGGAAGTGTGGTGACACTTGCGGGCTGCCCCCCAAAATCACCACGCAAAAGATGTATTTCACTGCGTGTTTCGATGTACATGTGACTAATAAAGATCTTATAAAGTCCTAGCCTGCTCAACCACCCTCTGCTGGATGCAGCAAGAAACTGCAGAGAGTTGAGGACACAGCTCAGCACATCCCATAAACCAGCCTCCCCTCCATGGACTCTGTCTACACTTCTCGCTGCCTCGGTAAAGCAGCCAACATAATCAAAGACCCCACCCACCCCGGACATTCTCTCTTCTCCCCCCTCCCATCGGGCAGAAGATACAAAAAGTAGAAAATGTGTAACACCAGGCTGAAGGACAGCTTCTATCCCGCTGTTATCAGACTCTTGAACTGATCTCTTGTACCATAAAGATGAACTCTTGACCTCACAATCTACCATGTTATGACCTTGCACCTCATTGTCTGCCTGCACTGCACTTTCTCTGTAACTGTAACACGTTATTCTGCATTCTGTTATTGTTTTCCCTTGTACTACCTCAATCTACTGATGTGATGAAATGATCTGTATGGATGGCATGCAAAACAAAGTTTTTCACTGTACCTCAGTACATGTGACAATAGTAAACCAATTTACCAATTTAACAGTGCCGTGAGTCCTGGCAACATGCCTGTAAATCTTTTCCGCATTCTTTCCAACTTAAACATCCTCGTAAGTCTTTCCAGCTTACTCTCATCCTGCTCATCTCCCGATCCACACACCATTATTGCTGGGTGTAAGTCCTGGAACCCAGGACTCCCTCCCCAACAGCGCTGGGGGAGCACGTTCAGCAGAAGGTCTGCAGTGGTTCAAGAAGGCAGCGCAGTGAGATTAGGGACAGGTAGCAGAAGTTCTAATGGAGACATACTGCTCAGAAACAGGCTGTTTCCCTCACGGACCATCACCTGATCCCAATAAAACCAACAGCTGGAGGAACAGCAGGTCGAGCAGCATCTGTGGAGCTGAGGTGATGGTCAACGTCACGGGGTCGAGACCCTGCACCATGACCTGCTAGTCCCATAACGTCGATCATCCCCCTGCCTCCACAGATGCTGCTCGACCCACTGAGTTCCTCCAGCTGTTTGTGTGTTGCTCCAGATTCCAGCATCTGCAGTCTCTGGTGTCTCCACCAATCCCATTTTATTCTCCACACCATTCCCTGCCCAGATTCTACCCCTCACCCACACACCGGGGGCAATTTACAGCGGCCAATTAACCCCCCGACCCTGCACGTCGCTGGGATGTGGGAGGAAACCGGAGCACCCGGGGGAAACCCACGGGATCACAGGGAGAACGTGCAAACTCCACACAGACAGTGTGTTCTATGTTCTAAATGGGTTAGATGCAGAGTAAAGCTGTCTCTACAGTTCCCTTCGCAGCTGTGGGAGTGTTAGATTACTGAGAGCAAGTCCCTGTGGCAGAAGGTTTGGTTTTACAAATGCACTTGGTGATCATTCTGAAAGATTCTGTGTGGTCAGTGCCCAGAGGACATGTTTAACACCAGCAATGTCAGACAGCGGCATAATCAAGGCGTTTGGTCTATTCGATCTTTTATTAGTGTCTCAGTCCCTTGATGGGAGCATATGGCTTGAAACAGTTCACACATCAGTAATGTATAGTCACATAGCAACAGGAGCTTTGATATCTGTGCTAAATGATTTGTAAAGGGAATCAAGGAAATCATGCTGTTGGTATAATCTACCTGTCAGCCCTGGCATGTTACCCAGTAAGTCTCTCCCCCACTGTATAACCACCAGGGTCTCTCCCCCACTCTATAACACCCCGGGTCTCTCCCCCACTGTATAACCCAGAGGATCTCTCCCCCACTGTATAACCCACAGTCCCTCCCCCACTGTATAACCCACAGGATCTCTCCCCCACTGTATAACCCCCCCGGGTCTCTTCCCCACTGTATAACCCCCTGGGTCTCTCCCCCACTGTATAACCCCAGGTCTCTTCCCCACTGTATAACCCCCTGGGTCTCTCCCCCACTGTATAACCTCCCTGGGTCTCTCTCCCACTGTATAACCCCCAGGGTCTCTTCCCCACTGTATAACCCCCTGGGTCTTTCCCCCACTGTATAACCCCCCTGGGTCTCTCCCCCACTGTATAACCCCCCGGGTCTCTCCCCCACTGTATAACCCCGGGTCTCTTCCACACTGTATAACCCCCCGTGTCTCTCCCCCACTGTATAACTCCCCCCCCCCCGCCGGTTTTCTCTCCCACTGTATAACTCCGGGTCTCTCCCCCACTGTATAACCCACTGAACTTCTGTATTGTACAGATCAAAACAAATAAAATTCTGTGTTGCTTCATCCCATTAAACATAGCCCAAAGCGTATAACCCCAATGGAATTATCATCCACTCCTGCAAGGTATCGTTGCCTCTCTCTCTCAC